>NC_092599.1:4770000-4852500 GCF_047663525.1 Anas platyrhynchos | reverse complement strand
AAAGACAGTAATTCCATATAAGTTTTCTGCTAATGTCACATACAACCAGTTATAAAATACTTCAGAATCGGAGGCATCAAATTTCATACTATTTCATGTCAGAGATGCATGGCTGAAAAATTCCTATTAAAAACATGAAAACATGCCAAATGCAGAAAAGTGAACAACTGAGCAAAAAAGTGAGACAAAGTGTTACTAATGTCTGCCAACTGGTATTATTCACAAGTACCATCAATCACACATGAGCAACCTCCATAGCTTCTCCCCCAGAACACGAAAACCCAGCTCACCCCAAACTTGTGGTAACATAGTTGTCCTGTTTGTGGTTAGGGCTCTGCGCTATTGTTTGGAGATTTCCTTTAGTTCTGTGCATCTGTTAACCCTAGCCAGTGTTGTTGAAGCTGACAGGAAAAGGGAGGAAAACCCTATTCAATTAAAACCATCTTTACTGCTATTTAGAATGCAGATGAGCCCCTCAGCAATGAGAAAATTAGTATTTTATGGTGAAGCATTTATATAGTTTATTCTATATTTGAACCATAATAAATTACATCCATTTTTTACAAGAATTATAACTGACATGCTGTCAGAGCTGTACATGTACAGCCTTAGAAATATACATAATACTTTGAAAGCTGTCACATTCAGTACAGTTGTAAACATCACCCTGGGTTACTAAACTGTTATCTTTAGGTTTACTTCTTCGGATAAACCATGGGATCTTCGCACATTTCAACCAGAGAAAAATCAATTCTCCCTCAAACAGTTGCACAGTAGCTTACCACCCAAGCTTAAACGCACAGCCTTGTACTAGCTTGAGCTCCAGTCTGGGTCTGTTTGCAGAATATCCTCGCTCAGGTTTCTTCCTGGCTCTGTAATGGACTTTGTAGTTAAGGCTGAGGGTACACCACCTAAGACCAGAGTGTCTCAGTGTTCTCAGGTATGTCAGCATTTTTCTACCCAAAAGTGCTGCTGTGGTTCTAAATGAGTTATTTTGCTAAAGAATATTGAGATGTATATAGTACATTAGTGTTATTTCTACTGTGTTACTTTCATAGACTTTCCCTATATAACCACTTTCCTTGTAAAATAATATACAACACAGTAGAAAGTTTTATTTTCATAAATTTGTGGGATAATTATAAAAAATATTTTGGGAGAATATTAGCCTTGTTACAGAATACCGTAGGATGGTGGCTCAGTTTCTGCAGGAATATTGCTATTCTTGCCTATACTCTTTAGGATGCTGAAATAAAGCTACCTCAAATGTTATGTAACAAACATATTTTTTTTACTCACTTTGTCCTTTTCTATTTCCAAGTAGAAACCAAGTGCAAAAAGTTTAAGAGTATCCATCTGGAAGTTTAATTATAACTAATTAATGAACCCTACTTTGGCCTCATATGAAGAACATTTTAAGTGGAGTGTGATTCAGCTGGAGAAAGGTGTGGTTAAGTTGTCACCTTTGCCTCCAGAACAATTTGGCCAGGATCTTGCAATGAATTCTCTACTTGTAGACATTGCCCTGAAACCCCATGGCTTCAGTGGGACTTAGAGCCATGATGACCCTTGATGTAGTCTATCTGAAAAGTCACACCGAATGCTGCCAGGGTCCTGCTACAAGAGATTTTGTCACATGTGAAAATGAAGGGGTGCCCAGCCCAGGGTGCACCCACCACTGCGCACAGCAATGCTTATGCTGCTGATACAGTTAATTTCCTCCTCTTTGATCTATCTAAATTCAGCATGCATTATCCTTCTGTTATTTATGTAAATGTTTAGATTAGGTAATATTTTATTCTACAGTGAATGACACCATAATCCTTCCTATTCTTTTTCTTTATCATAAATATTTAGTTTGTTTTTAGCTTGTGGGACTAAACACAACATCATTTTCATTACTGCGAAATCTTCTTCTTTTCTTCTCCTGCAAGCATCCATGGTCCCCTGGCAGTACTCTGCCTCCCAGAACATGCTAATATTGCTTGCATTACTGCAGGATTACCACAGTGAAGTATACAGTTGGTATTATAATTCATAATGTTGCTTTAAAAGATTAACCACTCCCATGGCTGTCTGGTAATTACAGAGCAGAATTTTTTTAACAAAGAACAGTGTGCACAAAATGACTGGCAAGGAGGTAAGTGTTTGGGGCTTGCTTTGTTTTTCAAGCTCAGTGAAAATCAGATGCAAAATTGATAAAGGAGAACAAGAGTGGGTTTTAAGCTAAGATACTTCAGTATATTAGTAATTTAACAGATTTATATGAAGGAGATGGCACTGTCGGCCCCTGGAATGTCAGAGTGATGCAGTTGGCAATTGCCAGCTCAGATGACTTCCACAAGCAAATCCAAAATAATTAATAGGCCTTCTGGAGCTTTCCAGGGAAGTGAGTGTGCTGGGGAAAGAGTAATAGTTAGTTTAGCCTGTCAAGGTTCATTCTTTTTCAGAACTCTAGTCCTCCCTTGATGCCCTCTAATGGTTTTTTGAAACACCAAAATGTTTTTGCATGAACAACATTGCCCATTGTGCTTCAGTTAAATGCATTTCGATGTCAGACATATGCCTGCTGCAAAAATACCAGCTACCTACCCCTTCCTCAGGGGATCTCTAGGGAGGGTAGCCAGATGACTTTAATCGGCCAAAGACACAGAATGGGTTCTTAATGCAATAAGCCAATAGTGTGCAAAGTCACATTAATAAATGGAAACTTGACCAGCTTTTACTGAGGGATCAGGAAACTGTTTAATTCCTGAGTGACAAGAGCATGTGTTGGTTTAATTGCTTGTTTGTGTTTATTGTCAAGCCTTGGGAAGCATGGTAATTCGTCCCATTGTTATTTGAAAATGTGGGTCTGGCACCCAAACCGAGTGCACACGACAGACACTGGTCTTGCACCAATTGTTGTTTCATCAACATCTATCATGCTCCCAGTTGGAGAGGACGACAGCCTTTAGAGCAACAAAGTGGAATTCTCCTTCCAGTCTCTTGGCTTGTCCAGAGCCAGCCATGCTGTGTGAAGGTTGGAAATTCTGTGCTTAAATGAGGAGTTGCTGTCTGCTAAGTGAGAGTAGTGTTTGAAGGCTGCTGCATGGGAGAGCAGCGCTTAAGGATTGCTCTGTCTTTCACAGCTGGAAATGTAATGGTTGCACGCTCCTATGGAAAACACCTAAAAGATCTCAGCCTGAGGCAAAGTCCGTTGAAGCTGCTGGTGCCTTTCCGTTCATTGGGCTGGCCTTTGATCAGGAACTAATGCGTGGCAATAGCTTTTTTTTTTTTTTTGTACCTTTTCTGAATGAGAGTTTAGTGTGGAATTGTTCCCTGCTGTAGGGCTGCAGCAGTCCTGGGGACAGACCTGCTTTCTTGGCTGGAGCTGACCAGAAGCCTCAATGGTACAGTGAGGCCTGGCCCTCTGTGCTGGGGAGGAGGATTCAGCTTGCTGTGAATTTACATGAAAAGTCCCTGCCTAGCAATCATGTTAAATATAAAGCTTCCTGAGAGTCTACTATTTCTTTTCTCCAGATTCTTGCCTTATTTTGGAAGGCAAGTTTTCCATCCAAGAGCACCAGCTGGAAATGCTTTCCTTCCTGTTTTCTCTAAATTAGCTGTTTTGAATGCTTTCTTGGTGGAGGAGGATAGAGGGTTGCTGATGATTAAGATTATAACTGGCTTTCTAGCTCAGTATCCAGCACCATAGAATACATCTACTTCTGTAGATGGAGCCTAGGAATAGACGTATCAATATACATTACAGGCTTGTCATAACTCACTCATTTCCTATTTCAAACAGGAGGAAATATACTTGAACATATCTGTTGTATCTGTCAAGACTTCTCATTTGTCAAACTATTAGTGGTCCCTCTGTCAACATAAATAAATCTGTCCATAAATCTTGACAGGTATAATCATTTGTTGCATTTGAAAGGCAAGTCTCTAACATTAGACCCCTTTTGATTCCTAACATGATTATCTTTAAAGAAAGACATTTCAGATGCCTTCTGTATCTGGCCTCTGTCAAATGATTTCTCCAGTCTTGCTGAGTTATCTACTCTTATGAAGTAAGCAAAGGCATAGTTCCTGCTGTCAACTCTCCTGAAGACCACACGAATCATTGGCAGCAGAGCAGCTCTGAGGCCCTACCCTGCAAGCATTTATGTTCCTGTTTGTCAGACGGGGCTCCTGATATGCTTATTACTTGTTACTGCTAGGTTTCTCATTCCTATACTGAGCCATTCTTCTGGCACCAGTTGTCTTTCCTTTATTTTTGGGAGGCTATCAAAGAACATTCTTTGAAGGTATTCCATCCGAAGCTGCTGATCCTTTCAGTGCTGTTGTCGTTGGCAAACAATCCGTACCCATTCAGGAGAATTAAGCCTCTGAAATGGCTGTTTAAATATGGGCTAGCATAACTTAAGATTAAATTCCATAATACCAACACTCACTTCACAAGATCCCCTGCTGCTCTGGGGCACTCTGACTTGGGAATTCACTGCCTGAGCAGCTCCAGGCTTCCGAAACTCTCTGGAGATGTGAAGTGACCTTGTTTCTGTGTTTTGGTGGCCTGATGTTAGTAATGTTGCCCATGTGGTTGTTAAGATATCCTGTATTCACCAAGCTGGAATGCAAAGCGAGGGTCTCTGGCCATTGTTCAGTGAACAGCTCTGGCGTGTGACCCAGAAGTTGGTCAGGGCACAAGTGCCAGAAGGTAACCAGCAAGTCCACAGACAGCGTGGCTTCATAGCATTCCCTGCCACATGTAAAGCCTAAAGCACATGCTTCTGCAGATGAGAATGCGGCAAAAGGTTGCTAGGGCTGGGTTTGTGGGAAGTGCACAGTAAAGACTGGATCTTCAGGGAGCTCCTGCAAGATGTGGTACTGAGCAGCTGCAGTGTCATGGGCATGCCCAAGTTACAGGGCCACTGAAATTAATGAAAGCTGGAAAATCACAGGTCTAATGTTTCCCTCTTGACTGTCTTCTGACAGTGGAAGAAAGGAAAGACAATGTCATTGTCTTTCATAAAATATGTTTAAAGTTCTTTGTTTTCCATTCTTTCAACTCTCCACACCAGATCATCTGTAGTTTGCTGCAGCGAAGATTTTTTAATTGACAGAATTTCCACTTGTGCTCTAAGGAGACTCATTACTTCACAGGTTCTTTGGTTTCATGGGGCGTGGATGCCATGTGGGATATTTCCCACTTTCTTCAGTGCATCTTTACCACTAAAACTAAATTTTTTATGAGCTGCAGAAGAAGCCTGTGTTGCAGGAGCAATTATTTCAGAGGTGATCTCTTCTGCTCCTGACCTTATGATACTTTGCACCGGATGTCCAGATGCGGTGTCAGAATGCTTTGGGGAAGCAGCTGTTAGATAAGGTTCCTATTTGAATTACAGTTCTCAATACAGTCAGTAATTAAACAGCCATTCTTTCCATGTCAAGTCACAATTTAGGATTTTTCACTGGAGTGGACAATATGCAAGAACCTACAAAGACGTGTAGGTTGTTACTCCCACATGGTAGTTAAGAGGGAATTCAGTCCTTCGTGTCAAGGTAGGGAATCTAGGAAAGGATTTAGTTAAATGTGTGTACTGTATACTTGCTTCAATTAAAGGACTTAAAAAAATATGTTGTCAAAGAGGACAGTTTACTATAACCTTGCTGGAAAACCACATTGCATTTGACTTGTGGAATTTGTTGAAGTCAAGGTGCTAACAGCTTGCTTTTATTGAGGCTACATGATCTAGGTCATGTGCTTAAAAAAAACAATACAAGTGTGTTTGGGTTTGTACCAACACCTGATCAGCATGTGCTGATAGCATTAGAGGCCCTGCAGGACTTGGCAGCTTCCAAATAAGAGCTTCTGAGGGTCTGAACTACAGAGGTAAATGCTTAAAGTTGCCTAAATCCCATCATTAATCTATGCCATGGCCTTTAGCATTTATCTGTGCTATGTAACCAGCACCCATCAGATCTCACTGCTGCTGTTTCTCTTTCTCCAGGCCAGGAAAGATGCTGGGCTCTACAGCTTCCTTTTCTGTTGACTGGCAAGATGGTGCTTTGTCAGGTAACTGCTGTCACCACCAACTGCAGAGCTCATTGCATCTAGAGTATGACACCTTCTGAGCTGCTTCTTTTATGCGTTAACCTACTTGGAAACAGAGGCTCATGTGCAAATTCCCACTGTATTTTGTGAAGGCTGGAACATAAGCCAGATCTGAGCTGAATCTCCCCTTCCAAGAGCCAGCTGAATCAAAATCCCCTGATGCAGACATCCCCAAATTTTATGGGTGCAAAAGACGTCTTGATCCAAATTTTGCAGTTTGCTCCCATCTCTGCTTAAAACATAAAATGTATGTTTTTAGGGAAAAAGGATATAAACATCTTGTTCATGTTTGAGCTGAGAATGTCTTTTTTCTGTAGGCTGTCAACACAACTTCAAATGCATGCAGCCTGTCCAATCTGACAGACAATTTGCATATTTGTGGAATGCTAACGCCAAGTTACTGTATACATTTGTACATGAAAGCATTAGAAAGTTTGAAGGATTAAAGGTGGAAATGTATCCCTCTCAGCCTCAAAGATCAAGACAGTGCATCAGTAGATGGCAGACAAATAACTGCTGGTTTGCCATTTGGAATGGTTTCCCCAAAAAATAATAATCAAAAAAAAATCCGTACTACTTCCTAGGATGTTAATAGCTGAGGGCTTTAAACGAACTAATTGTTGGAGCATTGTTTCAGCCATTTGAGAGTGTAATGTGGAGTCTGGCACATTCAGTGTGAGCCCACTGACACAGTGACTTTGTTCTGCATGACTGAGATGCAGCTCAAGCTCTGAGGGCCGCCCCAGTGTAAATGTCACTGTGTAGGTCTGCACCTTCCTCTGTTTGATTTCAGAAGGTGCTTGACCTGTACGAAAGTGACTTAGTTTGCAATGAGATGAACATTAGGAGGAGCAGCAGCAATTGCTCAACAGTTTTCTGTAGAAAGATGTTTGCTTGTCTGCATGCATCAAGATATATTCTGGAGCCTGGGTCTAGACACACTGATTTGAAAATGGAGACTTTGAGTCTTAAAAACAAAATATGCTGAAGAACAGTTTTGCATGATTCCTACCTAAGGATCAAAACCTGATATTTATTTTACTTTTAGTAAAAAGTAACTTCAATAAGATGTTCTGTGTTGGCCAATGGATATAATTTAGGATCAGACATTGGCAGCACAGGACAGAGAAAGCAGGAGCTAGTCAAATCTTTGTTCAGTCTTTGATTCAAAACATGAATATTCCTTTGATTCAGAAAGGGGTTGGCCAGCCTTTTTCATAAATGGTTGCACGTCTCTGCGTTTTCTGGCGGGGGGAAGTGGAAGTGGCAACGCCTCAGATACCTGGGAACCAAGAGCTGAAAACTCTCCTGGAAACTTCTCATGGTCTAACGAAATTCCCGGGCCAGGTTCCAGCCTGAGCGGATGCAGACAACCAGCCAAACTGAACCACCAAATCTGTCGAGATGCAGCCGTCATTTACAAAACAGGGCTGGGAGTTCTGAGGGAGTTTGTAGGAGCTGAACATCCAAATCCCTCTAAATCTCTGTGGAGCTTTGGTGCTTTTGTTGTACTCTAGCAAAAATCCTTGTCTAGTCTTCAAATATGTTGAAGACCTCAGGCGTTGTGGGCATGCCTCTCCAATTCACCAAAATTACAAAAACACCAAATTTTAACTGTTTGCTCAAAGCATGTAATTTAGCAAACCCACCCCAAAAGCCCCAGGTTACTCCAAAACTCTCTGGTGTAAAAATGGAGGGCCATGTGCTGCCATCAGACAGGTCAGACTCTGGGTATCCCAGTTTGAGCAATGTCAGCCTTAATGCATTCAGAAGTGGCATGTTGTTGTTTTAGAGCACATTACTCAAAGGCTAAGATGCCTTTCTACTGGGAGCAGTGTTAGGGAGCTGATCTCTGCTTGGATGCCCATTCCAACATGGATCTGACAATTCACATGTAGGAAAAGCCCTTTCATGCATTCACAGTTTTAGATGGCCTCCATATATTTGTTTAAAAAATAATTAGGCTTGCTTAGCTCTTGTACTGTTGCATTTTGCTCTTTTTTTTTTTTTTAAAGTAGCTTTTCCTGTAGCTCTCCCAGGCCAGTACAATGCTGGCTTTTAAAAGTGATTTGTCTGTTACCAGTTTTAAACTTTTACTTCCTAAGTCCTTGTGAACCAGCAATACAAGGAGACTAAAAATCTCCTGGGGATTGTTTTTATAGCAACAGTGAAAGCTAAAATGTTGCAGCAGCAGCCAAATTATTTTTCGTGTAGTGGAAACAATACCAACAACTGGAGTCTACATACAAAACAGTTTAAAGCTCCCATAAATATGACTAACAAATGAGTGCTACATTTCTTTTTATCATTTATTCTTTATAAAAAGTGACAGTTTGAAGGCTACTAATTTGGCAAGTTATTTCCCCTCTATAGTCATGGTTGTTCAGTAATTAAAGGTTATATAAAACATGGATGTATACATATTAGTACAGTCTGGCAGTTTTGTGTTTTAGGAGGCAGTCGAGTTTTCCTCACTCAGTACTGGAAAAGTAGGTAGGCATGACTTCTTGAGCACAGTTGAAGTTGAACCTTTAAAGTATTATTAGTTACTAATGCTAATTGTTGAGAGTTCTTAGTCATACCTGATCACCTTAGGTAAGTAGTTACTTTAAAAGTCTATTTTTAAAAATGATACTCGGCATCTCAGCACCCTGGTCATTCCTGAAAATGACACTGAAGTTCTTAAGTCACTGAGGCTAGTTTTGAAATCATTTCTCGGTATTTCATCATCTGTTTGCTGGCCATGGCCCTCTCTGTACCTGTAAGTAGTAAAAATACATATGTGTATGCTACTCCCTCTGAAAGTGAAGAGCTAAAAATAATGCAGGGCTTAGTTTAGTCAACACAATGTCAAAGCAGAAGACCAGTTCTGCAAGAAAAGCAGTTCAAGAACTGAAATAAGAGAGCATAAAGCTCTGGCTGCAGAGCAGGGAAATGCTTGAAATGGGACTCCCAGAAGCTGTTGGTTGACCATTGCAGTCAGTGGCTGGGCTCCTAGCAGCAGGGGCTCAGGGAAAAGTTAGGCAGATGCTTGGGTGTTAGAGGGGGTACCAGGGCATGTGTCCATCTGTCAAGACAGGCAGTGCAGGAGATCTCTGACTCCGGTTACTTTGATCTCAATTATTTAACCTGACCAAATGAGATATTGGGAGTAAGGGAAAATGTTTGATATGTAGGGCATGTGGATGTACTCTGAATTCGGTCTCTTGTCAGTGTGCAAAGGCTCGTCTGGGTGTCCAGATTATGATGTTGAAGCTGTGCATTTGGAGTTTGTGAGGTCCTATAGAAAAGGAAAAATAGTCTGAAACTTCCCCAAAGTCTGCATTAACTAATAATTATGTACTAATTTGAATCAGTACTGGCAAGGGGGGGAGGTGTCCTTGGCCATAATACCGAGACTAAGCTGATAACTTTCCAAACCCAAACTGGTTCTGAGTACTTTTCAAAATGGCCACCAATACTGTGAGAAACTCTGTCCCAGTGTATATAAAACATAGCAGAATAATATCTCATTTGATTATACAAAGTCGTTTTTTCCTTAGTGTTTTAGTTCTCAAAATTCCCAGAATACACTACATTGAAACTGTTCACTTGAGAAATTAAGTACCGTATGTGATAAGACAGTCATGTGAAATTTTTAAGCTGTCATTAAAAACGATTATAATTAGGACAAACTATATGAAAATGCTTTAAAATTGAGACCCTGGTGAATTAAAAATTAAGGGGTATATTATGTATTATCATGTTGAAGGGCAGGGATTTACGTGTGTAACTCCCATTAACACTAATGTGAGTTGCATTCATAAATCCCCACGCGTTGTGCTGAGCGTACACCCCCTCGTTTGTTTTTGCTGAGCAGCCTCAGCTTTTGCAGTGCTCCAACACAGCACCAGTGCCTGCGGAGAAGGAGCCTGAAGACACAGCAAAGTTCAAGCTGTTTTCTCTTACAAAACTAGGCCCCCAGACAGAGCAAAAAGTAGTTTGTCTAAGCAGTTTCTGTACTCCCATGAGTAAGATTTACTTGTGAAAAGTAACTATCACGGAGCCTGCTCTTCCCTGCAACCCTTTGGGTGCTTTCCCCCACTTTTTATCACTCAGGTTTGGGCTACAATCACTTTTATTACATTTACTCTACATGCAGGCATGAGGGATGAGCTGCTGCGTTTGGGTGACAGTGTTGCCAGTTCTCTTCAGTCTGACTGTCTTCAGGACAGCCGGTGATTTTCTTATAGCCAGAAATAGTGATTTTTTTGTGGCTTTTAATGGGGAGAGAAATCTAGCCCTTGTTCTTGTAAGATAAACTTGAATACATGAACCAAAAAAGTGTCTTTTTTTTTTTTCAATCTCAATCTGTATATGGGGATGTATAGCTTTCACAAAAGCACTCACAGAGCCCATCTCATGCTCTCATCATCCCATCTGCTCCTTTTTACACCCTTGGATTTGGCAATATTGATGCCACTAAGGTAAGCTCATTCATCTGTAGCTAGGGATTTGCTGAGCATCTCGTAGTAGTGCTCAACAGAAATGACCTGTCCTATTCCTTTTATAAATGAATTTGTGCTACTTCTATTAAAAATGTTAAAAGAATGGTCATATTACCACACTGTGGCTTACAGGAGAAAAAAAAAAAAGCAACCAACAAACCACAGCTCATACCTTTCCACAACATTACAAAATTGTAATTATACTAATACACTATTCTTTACAACATATTTTTCCCTGGGGCAAAATAAATAAATCTAAATAAAATAGATATGTTTAGAGTCAGTACATCTCCTATTTTATTAATTAGCACCTGAGCAAATTGTTTTTCCTCCCTGTTGGCAAGCCAGAAAAAAAGCACTGATGAATTTTCAAGCAAAGTAATGAATGCCAGGTTTATTTCTTTATTGGTACCTGTGGATTCTGTTGTATTGCTTGTTAACAGATGCAAGTGGGCAATATAACTATTACATCAGGCAATAATATAGAAACGCAGGCAGTTTCTAAGCAACAGCCCAGCGCTGATTCTTGCCAGCTATTCTCTAGGATTCCCTCAGACACTGTAAGTGAAGAGGAGTTGGACAATATAGTCTAATTCTGAGAAAGGAATAAGGCATGAAACTGGTGATTTTCAAAATCATATTTTTGCAGATTTCTTACAAAATCAAAAGAGCTAAAATTGAAAACTGTCAAAAACATTTCAGCTCAAGAGCTGCATAAACTTTTTCTATTATTCAGGCAGCTAAACAGACACAGCTATTTTGCTTCATATCTTGCCCACAAAAATAACTGAAAATAAAGATCATAGAGCCTCCTTAGCTTGTTGGGCTGAAACTGGCTTTTATGGTGTTTCCTTTTGCAGACTCACTCAACAGTTTTGCCTAAAAGAAAAATGTTTTTCATCTGTTCTGTATGAATTCCACGGTCAGTCAAATCTGGACACTGATGGAAGAATTCAGAATAAATCATTGTTTCAGCCATAGAGTGTGTGCACATGCATAATTTTGTGTGTAGACAAGACAAAAACATGTATTGCAAAGCAAGGTCACTTTCAGGTGTCACTAGCTGATATAAGTTTCTTAGCCTACGTGTCCCATATTTTAAAAAGGGCATCTGCTTTATGTATAGCTGGGGATTCAATGGAGCAGCAGAGCTGGGATCTTTTTCATTATCCATAATTTCTTGTAGTGGACCAACCTGAGCTTGGACTACTTCTCAGTATTTGGAGAACTGTTTTTACACTTTGGTGTAGTCCTTTATAGTGCTAAGTGTCAGGCTCAAGGTTTTGAGCCAAAGGCCTATGAAGGATAGCGTTCTTTTATCTCAGTATGAATAATGTTCTTTCAGAAAAATGATTATATTTAGAATAAATAACAGGCATGCACTCACACTTACAGACCCAACTGCACACGCATTCAGGAGCACAAACACGGACAAATGAACAAAATGTTGCAAACCAGATGTTCTGGGTTTGAATGCTCCATTGGTTCCCATACACCATGTAAGGTTCTGGTCTGCTAAGGAGCAGAAGTTTGACTTAGGAGCCTGCAGTGCTAACAGCTTTACCTTGCTTTGTGGGGAGTGGTGGTTTTCTTCATTGAATACTTAGAATTCTTGTGAGAAAATGGAAAGTTTATATTTCCAAAGCAAAATTGTGAAATGTGTTTCTGACAAACATTTTTTGGGGGGAAAAAAAAATCAAGAAATTGGACTCATCCACAAGTACTACGGTTTGCATGCCTCGAGCCTCTTGTTCTCTGGTCTCATCTCCCCTCTTAATATTGAGTGAGATGGAGATACCATAATTCGAGGAATTTTGGTGTGTGTGTAGCTGACAGGGAGGGGGGCACCCAGGCAGGGGCTTCTAAGAACGCACCACAGCAGTGCTTGCAACTCAATGTGTTGTGTTTTTTTCTCTACCAAGCTGTTCCGATTTTCAGGTGTTACATATTTTCCAAATAAGCAATAAACCATGCTCTAAAAAGCAGACACTTTTGGCAACCTCAAAAGGGAAGAGAAGCGTGCATCACAATGAAACTGCTATTTTCTATTAGAAACCAGTTTTGGTGAAACAAAGTCACTCAACCATACAACTCAGTCCACACAATTTCTGCATGTTTCCATCCACTCCTCCCCTTCCCCAGCTCCGAGCCGTTCTCTGCCTGGCTGATATATGTTGACATGAGAATTAAATCACTAAGAAGTAGGAATGCTTTAGCTTTAACAGAAAGCCAGGTTACTATTCCTAGCATGGAAAGTTAAATGAAATCATGCTGTGAGTGAATTCCTATTGATTTCTTCAGGATTGATCAGAAACATTCGTCAAACTTTTGTTTTCTTTCTGTCCTACATCTTCTTTAGACACATAGTTAAACATACTAAGGAACGTTTACATTTTTTAAAACGTGTTCTAAGGTCTTTATATAAACATACATGTAATAAAAGTGACTGGTGATTTATATTATCTATATACATTCAGTTATTTTATTTTCTAAGCCAAGGTTTTAAAAAATTGGTGCCTAAATTCAGACACCTAAGTCTATGTTTACAGTCTCTAGTTGCTAATTTTCAAGCGTGCTAGTACCTAGAAACTGTTTTTCTGTTAACTTGAGGAGCCTGGGGAAAAAAAAAATACAATGGGCTGTTTTTCATCTATTAAAATCAGAAAAGGAAAACTAAGGAAAATTATAAACATACAAAAGATGTAAAGGCAAAAATAAGAAAACTATAAATCCACAGCATTTTCCTACATCTAATTGAAGAAAATGAGTTGCACTGATATAAGACACGTGAGTACAATCCAGCAGATTTATGCCTGCTAACTGTTAGCACTGAATTTGACCTAAAGCCCTCCTCCAAAGCGTTTGTCCTTTCTTCTTTAGTTTCACATTGAGGCCTCCGGTTTCAGAAATGTGTGCGCTTGTGCACCTAATGTACATGCATATTCATTGTGACTGCATATGGAAATCGAGCATCCATGCCAACAGTTTTACAGCTAGCAGGCTTTTTGCATGTGCAGGCTTCTGAGGGTTGTGTGCCATTGGGGTAATTGTGCATGTAAATCCAGTGGGCATACGGACACACAGCTATAACATGTGCAGCTGCATTTTTTTTAGAAAGCAGCTAGCAAAAAAAAAAAAAAGTGAGAAAAATGATATAATTTTAGACACCTAGACCTTGAAATAATAATAGAAAAACTTTAAAAACTGATTGTGGATGTTGAAATGATAGAGCCCAGCTTTCAAACCCTGCCCTTGCATCCCATTAATAAACACAGGTCACCCTTAAATCTAGGCACTGTTAGATTTGTGTTTTTAATTACAAGCAAATCACATTTTAAGGCAGTAAACATAAACTGATGCTGTTCTAAAATCTAAAGGGAGAAAAAATTTAATATATACATAATATTAAAAAAACACAACTAGTAAGAAATAAATATATAACAAGAAAAAGTTACTGGAGCAGCTGTGTAAATAATATGAGCAATGCTGAAGACTAAAAGGAAACTGCCAGAGCCACTTGGGATGAGGAGGGAGCCTGAAATCACCGATTGCTCTAACTAGGTCTTGCTTGTTGGTTGTGCCTGGGCTTTTCTGCAAACTGCAGCTCTCCCTTAGAAGGCACTTTCTCGAAAGACAGAGGAAGAGAAGGAAAGTCAGGTTACCCCATGAAATAATTTACTACTATTTGGTAAAGGTACAAAAAGAGAGAACAAAAAGATTCGATATTAGGACCAGAAGCTGCATGTCAGTAGTTAACTGAACGTTTGCTTTGTTCATCAGAGCAGAGTAAATGTTGTGTTGAAGTCAATTGAAAAACTTTCATGGTTTGGCTGCAAGCTTTGCCAATGACCCCACTTGTCCATGAAAACGCTCTGAACCTTGAACAACGAGCTGCTTCTCTGCACCAGGGGCTCCAGACTTGGAAGCTAGCAAGGTGAGGAAGGTGTCCTCCCATGTCCTGGGGCAGGGGGTGCTGGGCCAGAGAGTGACTTCTCCGTTCTTCATCTGCATATTATAACTCCTCAAGGCCTTGAAGATGAACTAGGATCAGCCAAGAAGAAAAACAGTAAATCAGAAATGTAAAATTCCTTGTTTTAGTCTAACTAGAAATCTTTTTACTTGGAAGCATAAGAACGTGATGTATATTTCTGAGATTTTACTAAGAAGCAAGGTGCTAGGAAGAAATTATTATTTAAATCCTTATGATTATTTTTGTAAGGTATAATCCTTAAATTTTTTTAAAAAAAGAGAAGACTTCAAAAAGGAGCTAGGGATGCTGCCTAGACTTTGGCAATGCTGATAGCAGTCCATGGTGTGAACAGGATCATGACCACAGCAACTCATTTCCATTAGTAAAGGCTGCAAGGCCCTGCAGAGGGGAACTCACCTCTCAGCACCAGCCCAAATCCTGCAAAGGCAGACAGGATTGCTTACAACGCCAAGACTGAGATGACGCTGATCCTCAGCTCATCGCAGCAGCCACAGCATGGTGTTGCTGCTCCAACATCCACCTGAGCTCTCGTACTGCCAGAGTCCCCTCCAGTGCAGAGATGGAGCTCTGCTGTCATCCCAGCAAAGCAGCTTGACCTAGGTGAACCTTTGCTGGAGGTGTTTTTCTGTCCTGCCACAGCTGTGGTTATTGCTGGTGCATGCTAACACCACTAAAGGCTGTGCAGGAGCGGAGCTTCTAGCCCATGGGGCTGACTTGAATGGGCACTGAGCCAACACTTTGCCATAGATCTGCAGGATGACAGAAAAGAAACCCGGTGGAGAACAACCTTTGTGACAATATGCTAAGTAGAATTCACTCCTGAATGCACAAGGTCAGGTCCAAAATCTGTTTAACACTGTGGCAATGTTTGCACTGACTGTGATAGGCTTTGCTGCGACCCATGGGCTTCGACTTTCCCCATCACATGCAGTGGTGCAGTCATTTTTGTGCAAGCAAATTCAGAGGATTATAAGCATGAAGTTGCCTGCAAGCACTCCAGAACTTCTTGGTGTAGACGGCATGAACTAAACAAGGTACAGGGCAACCACAACAGGATCCAGCGTGTCTATAAAGTAAGTCAGAGGCCAGAAAAGACAAGAACCAGAACAGAACCAGGGGAAAATGTTCATGTCACTGAAATCTAGGAGCATGTAGCCACTGATGTCAGTGGGGCAAACACTGACTTGGGTTAAAGCACGCGAACGTTGTGAGATGCAAAAGTTGTAGGAATGAGGCAAAGCTCAGTGGTTGTTTTCCTGTGTATTCCTCATTCTTGTTACTGTTCACTGACATAACTCACAGAATCACAGAATTTCTAGGTTGGAAGAGACCTCAAGATCATCGAGTCCAACCTCTGACCTAACGCTAACAGTCCCCACTAAACCATATCCCTAAGCTCTACATCTAAACGTCTTTTAAAAACTTCCAGGGATGGTGACTCCACCACCTCCCTGGGCAGCCTGTTCCAGTGTCTAACAACCCTTTCAGTAAAGAAATTCTTCCTAACATGTTGTCCTCATCCTGGTGTCTTCCCTTTGCTATAGCATTTTTGCATAAAGGAGGCTGCAAAATTACCATGCCATGTCTATATTTCATTCAGCAGTTAGGAAGGCTCGTACTGGGGGAAGGCAAGTGTTTGGAAATCAGTGCAAAAGAACTGAATGCTCCCTGTATGAACATTTTCTCCATTACAAAACATCCGAATCCCACCTGCTGTGTGTTCCCTTTCCTGAATGTGGGTGGTGGGACACAAGGGCCATGGGGAGAGGAAAGGCAGCGTGCTCCAGCAAGACTGGGCTTTCAGGGGGCTTCTAATGAAATTCAGTCCGGCACAAATTAAAGCAGCCCTGGGGACCCTGGCCCTTGGTGGCTGCACTGGTCACTATCACAGTGCATGTATTCAAGGCCAGTAATGCTCTCTTTGACCTTTCACTAATATTGTTGTCCCCTGCCTGGGCCACCCTGGGGAGCTTGCAAAGCATTTGCAGTTCCTTTTCAACCATGCTCTCATGTCCCTGCTTCATTAGGACTTGGGCAAATGCTTATTGCTACTTTTGCACACTTGATTGACTGCAAGCTATATCCTTCCCCAAATTTCATCAGGATTTTCTCTGGTTAGTAGAAGCTTTATTGCCCTTATTATAAAGTGCAGTTGCTGTATGATGTCAGACAATAGTAACGTTTTTTTCAGCCTCCTTTGCCAAGTCTGAGTTACTTGCTTCCTGACTGAGTTGATTTGCTACCTTAATTTTAGAACATATTGTTTTAGTAGCTGCGTGACTTCGTGTGTGTATAAAAACAAGTAAGAATTTAATTATATTCCTACCCGAAATCTATCTATCATCTATCTATATGCACCCTGTGTCACGTATAGGCAGTCTGGGAGTGTAAGTAGATGTGTATTCGATAGGGCAGTGGTGTTCTTAAAATCTAGTTATAACCCGAGTTATCTGGGGCTCTAAATTGCTGTCCCGTCCTGCAGCAAGAAGACCTAGAAGACTTACGGAAAGATAAAACGCTTCCATGTAGCTTTCACCTGCTAATAGCACTTCTATCATTGCAAGATCTGGCAAGAGAGTCAAACACCACGTTTTCCCAGAGGTATGCAAAGCATGCAGAGCTGACGGAAAGATTAACAAGTTTTCTGTGGAAGGGGCGTACATCTGCTGGGGTGAGGAGAGCCTTCGCTGATGTGCCACTTGTAAATGCGTATGAACTCTGTAATAGGTGCGGCGCCTTCGCTCAACAGCTGCAGTCTTTTCATTGTACCTCTTTTGTTGAATCCAGATAAAAGCACTTCATCGTCAACAAATCTAATATCTGTTCTTGTCCCACTTGAAAGGGTCAAAGGAAATTTCCCACCAGAGGCCAAAAAAAAAATCCCTGAAGCTGCCTGGTGAGTTTGGGTGGCAGCATGCCAGGAGAAAGGGGAGGAGAGGTGGTGTCTCCGGTGCCTCTGCAGGGCAAGAATGTCAAGAAGCACGAGGAGCGCTCTCTGGGCTTGCAGAGTCCCATGGCAAGAGAGGCAGGGACAGCAGGGCAGCCAGATGTGGGCTGTGAAATCGCCTCCTCCTGGACTGCTGGGGAGGTCATCCTCTGGCACGACCCTTCAGGAGACCAGATGAAGCTGTTGGGGCTGATGTCTCATGGGCTCTGGTGGAAGAGGACTCGAGGCAGGGTCAGGCTTCCATGGGGTTCCCTGCAGAGGACAACAAGCCTCTTGTTGACTTCATGGTCAGGGGCAGGCCTTGCGATGCAGCTGGCTCTCCCAGGAGCACAGGTTCAGGAAGCAGGGAGGGGGAGAAGATAGAAACCCTTCTCCCTTAGGTCTCTCCTCAGTCACACCTTGCCCGGGATGCTGGTTGGAGACCCTATGCCATACTGACAGAAGGGCTTCAGAAACAGCTTACTTTTACAATAATAGCACCAAGCCATTGTAAAAATATACACACATCTTCTGCAGAGTTGCAGCATATGGTATTGTGACAAAAACATTTAAATCCTTTACACCAAATGCAGTCCATAGCTTTCTAGCAGCTGAAGGTGGAAGCAGATGTATATGTAGCTCATTCAGGTGAGCTCTTCAGTCAGTGCCTGCTGATATTTCTCCAGGTCTGAGCTTCTGTTCTGAGGCACACGTGCCAGAGTGTCCACTTCCTAGGAGCCTATGCTTCATATTGTCTGTCCAGCCTCTGCAACATCAGTTGAAGGTGTTTCTACTTGTACTGCACTAACCAGTGCTGCTGGTGTCACTGCAGAGGCAGCTGCCCTTCCTCTGCAGAAAGCAAGTTATCCTGAGAGCCGCAGGGCCCATCCTTTCTGCAGGTTGTAGCTCATCGGGGACACGGTCCTTGCAACACTTCCTGGTGTCTTCCTACACCCCAAGCCTGAGACAGAAACCTATGAAGAAGTTAGAGACCAGACAAGATTAGAAGGCAGACCACTGAAATCTTTCAAGATAAAGCTAATGGGTAACTGTAAGGTCTTTGCAGTATTTGCACAGGCCGTGGAATAAGAACACCTGGAAGAGGGCTGCTCGGGGTGAGCGCAGGGGATGGGAAGTCAAGGCATAAAGAAAGAGGCACTGTAATGAAAAGTAGCCCATCACTAACACCCTCTTCCCATATCAGCAATTGGACTCAGTTATGAGAATAAAAGGGACCTTGGCTCTGAATGACTTAGGGCAGCATAAATATGTATTATGAATTTTAGGCTCAGACATAATTAAATGCCATTTGTCAGATCTCTGCTTGTTTTTCATCTCATTTGAGTTTTACAGAATGAATTAACTAACAAATATGCCTCTGATTCTACCATAACAAATCATTTCTCAGAATGGTCGCCTCCAAGCAGCAGCCAGAGAGTGGCTGGGGGGGGGGGGTGACCTTGTGCTGCGGGGCTGTCACGTCCCAGCAGAGCCCTGAGTGGCAATGACAGGCGCAGAAACGGGGAGCCCGAAGTGGCCTGGCAGTCTTGTTGATAACTTGTTAATTTATTTAGTGCACTCGTGCAGAGGCGACGATCTGGAGTAAAGGGCAGAGTGGGCAGAGCCTCGGGGTTTAAATATGTAAATATTCCAGTTTTGAGAAAATAAAAAAAAAATCCTGTTCATTGTCACTGGATGTGGTTGGCAACAGGTGTCACTGGCAAGCAGATAGGCAAATATTTGTACCAATGGAGCTTTCTTTAATAAAGGCTACAGCAAATACGTAGTCAGTCTGTGTATAGTTTGGGTAAGAGTGATAGATGTTCCTCTCCTGGTCACATAAAAGCCCATTGAGGACACACCAAGTAACCGTCTCTGTCATCTGAGAAGGTCATAAGAAGAGGAACAAATGGACCACTTGCCTAATACAGGCAAAACAGAGAGTTGTGAATAATCCTTTTATTGCATTTTAACTGCGTCTTGGAGAGTTATCTCACTTTGTTCTCTGTAAAGGTCTTTGTACACTTATCAAATTACTACAGTAAATGGAAGGATTTACCAGCTATGACTTAGCTGTAGTTTCAGAAGTGTTTGGGTTTGGAGGTGTTCAGGAATTTATGGGTGATTCATACTTTCTAAAGGATTTTCAAGTCACCTTCAAGTGACAAGCTCCTTCCAGAAGCCAGATCCATTATTAATGGCACAAACTGAATACCCAAAAAACAAAGCATTCATTTTCTGTTTGGACAGCCTCTCATGTTGTTCCTAGCAAGCCTCCTACAGCTGTGCTCTTCATGCTGCATAGTTCATAGGTTTTTGAAAGTTGTTTTCTGTTTCAAGTTAATGAAAATATGGAACGCGTACTCTAAAGAGAGCTGGAAAGCAACGTGAAGTCTACACTGGTAAGTGAAACAAGCAAACTTGATAAGGTTTGTCCTTCCGTACGTACAGCACTGCAGACTTTATCCCCAGAATATCTTAAAGAAGATAGGGTAGAAAGTATTTAACAAATAGTGTGCTGTCATTTGAAAAACAAAACCAGATGGTGGTGTTAATGTATCCAGTGACTTAAATATAATGCCATGTGTCTGCAGGAAAACAATAACCCCCACACAGCACAATCCTGCAAACCTGAAGTAAAATGCACAGAGGAGTTGTCTTATGAATGAGAGGAGAGAAACAGCACCCCGTGGCCTCACTCCTCAGGACGAGTATTGGAGGCAAGCATTGGATGGTAACCATCAGCACTACCAACCTCCCGCAGGTTGGGGAGGAGGAGCAGGTTTTCCTCTCCTATAGCGAGGGAAGGGGTCCTCCATGCTCTCTGCAGCCACCACCTCAAACCCCAAGCTGCAGAGCCTCTGTCTGCATGCACACCTTTGTTTTATTTAGCCACACATCTGCCTTTTTCTCTTCAAAGGCCCTGCACCTACTGCTGCAGCTGAGCTGCTTCCCCCAGCTTCTGGAGGATTTGGAGCACATGCAGGACACCTCTACGCTTGACCTCAGTACGTGAACGTGCAGGAGGAATTTCCCCTCCACATTTATTATCCCTGGTACCACAGTCAACAGTTGGCTGGGTAACTGAGTAAATTTACTTGAACTCTTTATTTCCCAGGTCTTATTTTTCTAAGGAAGGCAATAAATCAATGACAGGAAAAGTACTCACCAGGCAGAAATTGGGTAGCTCCATGACTTAATCAGCACTGATTAATGCCGGTCGGGAATCTATCTCTGCATTTCTTTGGAATACATTTTGGAAAGTCTACTAGTTCCTAACAGAGTTTCGCATGAAAAATTAAATTACTTTCATATTCCTGCCTCTCCTTCACTAGTAAGTTCCTTGAGGCTCACTCCACCTTCCCGTGCAGGCACTACGAGGCTCCCTTGAGATGTGAAGTGAGGATGCACAGATGATGGCTGGGAGCCCAGCACCAGGACTGGGTGACAGGCAGAGGAAAAGCACCGGCGGCAGCAGCTGGATAACATTTCTCTTCCTTGCTGGCTGCAGCATGCTGAAAATGCCAAAGATACGTCAGAGGGAACGGAGGGGGGATGGAGCTGCGTCAGAAGCAGCCCTTCTTCTGCGAGGATGCGAGAGGGGCCGTGACTCCTGAGGCAGGTCAAGGCCGGCCAGAGGGCCTCCCGAGCGAGAAACCCCCAGATGGACAAACAGCCCGGACATCTGGTGAGATCCCGGCATCGCTGCAGTCAGGGAGGTTTTGGCACGGGCTCTGACACTGCCAGGATTTCCCTTGCAATTAGCAGCTCACAGCCCGTCTGGGGAGGATGTTCCCTCCGGAAGGCTGCTAGAGCCGGGCTGCGAAGCGAGCTTAGTGTCTGGGAAGCAGAGAATAAAGCACGGTTAGTTTCTGGCTCCCTGAGGGAAAACGCTGACTTGAAGGCGACAAATATTAGGAGCTACCGATAGCACTAACTGACGTCTGGATGGGTGCTGCCAAGGATTTTTAGGTGCTGGCAGTGGCTCCCCATCCATGTGCGTGGGGTCAGGCAGGGAGCAGCCACCAGGGGTGCTCAGGGCCTGATGCATGGTTAGGGACAGTTGGCCAACGAGCATGCAGAAGTGCTCGTGTACCCTTCTATCAGGGTTTATTAGGTGGACACTTATTAGCCATGGGAATGAAAACTGTGTGTGATGTACAGGCTCAGACTGGTAAGTCTATCAACAGCAATAGATACTTCAGTTTCTACTCTGATCCAGACACACACACATATAAGATGCCTCCACAATAGGGTTTTTCTTTCTTAAAAAAAAAAAAAAAAAAAAAAAAAAAAAATCTATGTTGTTAAAGACCTTAGCTACCTGTATTTGAAGATGGTTGTCTGAAAAGATGAAAAACATACATTTTCATTTCATTTCAGATTAGCATGGTAAACAGCTAGATCTGTTCTTTCAAGTGGAGCATTCGGCTCCATTTGTTAGCTTTGTTGCTGATATTTCACCTCTCTTTTATTTACTTAACATAGTTTGACAAGAAATTCTCAGTGAGATAATACATCTACATGAAAGACTGGCTTGGGGAACAAGTCCAGAGGTTTCAGTGGGACAGAATCAATTGAGGTCTTTGCCACTTTGGTCTGCCTCCATCCCACAGAAAGCACTCAGAGTAGTTACCCAATCACATAAATATTTTGGTAGAAATATATATATGTTTATATGTTTAGAGAAAAAAATAAGTGTAATATTAGTGTAAATCAGGATTATACCCACTTGGGAAAAAGAAAATGAATCACAAGTGACGGGAGCACTTACTCTGTTAAACAATACCCTCTCCAAAGCCAGGTTGGATGTTCCCTACTGTAAGGAACCCTTAGTACAAAGTGAATTAGTAAACATTTCTGATGCTTCTTGTCATACAAAATTAGACATAACGTTTATGTCAGGTTGATTTCTCCTGATCCTTACACAGCAACTAGGCAAAAGTTGAACTGGGGCAGGTGGCGGAGGACACCTCCATTCTTCAGGAAACATCAGAAAGAAAAATTGCTTACACGGTCTGGATGGTTCAAAAACATGCAAAAAGAACATACAAATTAGCATTCACACCCTGAAGAGACCCATATCACTGGAGTTTGCTGTCTTTCAGCCGTGTATTTGGGACCACACGTAATGCTAACCTAAAAGCTGGCAGGCATCCCGTAAGCAAAGGCTGTCAGGCTGCAGGTACAGCAGCACGGCTCCGGCATCAGCACTGCAGGCAGTGGCGAAGGGAAGTTTTTACAACCTAAGCGCACTTTGTCAGTCAGTCTGAGGTCAATGAGAAATGATAAAGAACATGAAGAAAGGCAAAAGTAAATAACAAGGATAGAGAAATTAAAGTGAAATTAAAAAAAAAAAAAAAAAAAGGAAAATAAAAGAAACTGAAGTATACTGAAAACTTACCCAAATTAAACTCCAGGCCTTGATGATGTTCCTGCAGGAGCCTAGGTGAGATCTCCCCCTGACTTTGATGATGGAGAATCGGTTCCTTAGAAAGAGAGGGGAATTTGGACATAGCGAAATGAAAAAATGTACTGCAAAGTGAAGGAAAGAAGTGAGCAGTGCTGTAAAAAATAATGATTCAGTAGCTGGTAGGCAATATTGTCGTCTCTGCACACATACAAGGACTTAAGTGACCCACTACACTGTCTGAGGATCTGCTCCATTAATAATAAGAAAGAGTAATTTAAACTATGGCTTTTTTCATTGTGTTTTATATGGGTTTGGGGAATATGTTATCAAAGGCTCCAATTCTGGCCAAAGTCCACAGGCATCATACCTGTGGTCAGGCCCTGGATAGAAAGATCAGAGCTATCTTTGCTTAGCCCCACTACCAAAAACAGATCAATCAGAGGTAACTCAAAAGGAAATATTCTACAGGGAACAGATGAAGATGCATTTAGAGGAAATAATCCCCATTCAGGATGCCATTATTAAAAGAGAGAGATAACTATCAGAGCTGAGATATGTCAGGGCAACCTCATTGACATGGGACTGGAGAACTTCTACTGTAAAAGCAGAGAAACTAGGTCAGTGCTTTTTGAAGAGAGGGAAGCTCAGGGTGGACATCATTATTTTATATATGATTCTGAGGGGAATAGCTAGAAGAGATGTCAGAAAACTAGTGTCAAATACAGGAACAAATGGACAGGCTCCAAGAAAGAGAAAGGAACAGAAACTAAAGGAGGTTCAAACCCAAGAGGTATAAACATTTCTGTACACACGAAATAGTTAATGCAAGGGCTGGGTTACAGAAAGGGCTAATAAGAGCAGCCAACGAGGGTCTGGGAAAGGAAATCTTTGTGGGGTACAGACACCTGAGAGCAGACAAATCTTTCCTGTGCTCTCAGGCTGTCCTGAGAATTGCCCAAGTTTCAATCTCAAAATTACTTCGCGGTTCACATATAGTAAATCTCTGTGCAAGCGCAGTAGATTGAAGTGACAATTCAGTTTATCACTTGAAGATAAAACTCAGAAGAAAATTTGCCTTATAATTCTATTAATATAAATGTAATTACAAGAGCTAATTCCAATTCAAATGTTAACTTATAAGCCTTGGTGGAGGTAGCAGCCTACAGAGAAAGAGATGATGCTGGGATCCCTGATTTTGATCAATAGTTCAATGTTAATAGACTTTATTTATGAGTTGGAGCATACGGTTTGAAAATGATTCTAATGATTGCGTTGCATGTGCATAGACACACACTTCTGTATATTCTCTGAGCACTAGGGTATCTGCATGTTACAGTTGTCTCTAAAGAAAAAAGAAAAACCTCTCTGCAGTGTTGAAACAGATTAAAATACCCTTTATTTCCAAAGAGCGGAATGTTAGCCATCACGTAAGTGCAGGCATGACTTCCAGAACATGCTGCTTTAAACGCAGATCACACCAATGCTCTTTGTTCTAAGTGTCTAAGATGTCAACCAGTCACTAAGAAAAAAGTAGATTGAGGTAATAGCCTGGGGCAACAGGAATTTGAAAACATTGGAGAATCGGTAAACTGTGTAGTCTGAGGTTCTTCTGGTGAATTTTCTTATACCCTCTGAAATCTAAAGGCAGAACTTCCTCTGATGGAGGTAAGAATGGTGCTATTACAGCTGATGGAGCTAAGCTATGGAGCTGGTCCCCAAATTCTCTACTTAAATATATATGAAGAATAAAAGGGGAAAAAAAAAAAAAAAAGAAAGAAAAAAGAAAGAAAAAAAAGAGCACTAACGGTGTATATCCAACAGTCCCATTGACTGTGGGTCAAATTCCAAGATGTAACCAGTGTAATGCCAGCCCTGTTCCTTGGGAATTTTCTTCATTTGAGAATGATACAAATTTTCTACTACATTGGCCTGAGTAATGCCACAAACTTTCTTCACTTCTAGCCCAATGCTTAAAGAAGAGAGTTTTTGAAGTGAAAGTATGAGGAGGGAAGAGTCTGAGTGTGCTGTAGCTTCATCTCATTCCATTCTGCTTCCATTTCATTTCATTCTGCTTCCAGCAGAAGCGTACCCATGCGTTCCAGGTCATAAAAATCCAAGGCGAGGAGATGCTCAGAAATTAGGAGTCCAACAGAGGATTTGATACGCACGTTTTGAAAGCGTTCACAATATCCTCAGATCATTTCTGAACTGCCAGGGTATGATACTGAGATGAACTGGCCCATCTCAAGCACCATTATAGCCAGTGAGACATTTATGTTGACGTGGAGCCAAAAATTTGTCACAACGCTGGAAAAGAGCAAGGATCACAGAAGTGAATGATACTGATCAAAGCAGATGAGAGTCAGGAGTGTTTATACAGGAGATGCGGACTTGCCCACCTGCCTCGGTGGTCTGAAGCCGCCAGAGTTAATATGCTGTCCATTAAAATTTGTTCAAATACAGCACCTGTCAGAGCACGTACAGGGAAAGTGTTGGTTAGGTCAGCCTTACAAGAGCAGAGCGAGATGCAGGAGGCTCTGGCTGGCTGTGAGTGGGTGCATAGCCTAAGAAGAGTCGTACGTGTGCCCTGCCTTCTCCAAGGGACCAAAAACTAGAGGCAAATGGACAAGGTGGGCTGTAGCTTTATCCCAGAATGACCACTTCTTAATAATATCTTAATAATACTTGCAAATCTCACTTACTTTATTATTTGTCTTCCAGCAGTGCTTGCAGGAGACAAGTGGCAGCATCCCGGCACCAGAGCAGCCCCAATGCCAGTACTGCTGTACTGTGGCTCTGGTGCTGTTTTGGTAGCATATATTACAGTGGCATCAGGAATACATAAAGTAGATTCTGTACATAAGAAAATATGCTGGCCAATGTTTTTTTCTTCCTCTCGCTAGGAGCTTAATACAGCAATCCATTATGGCAGCAGCTGAGCACTCTGTGTGAAGATCATTCATATCTCATTCATGTACCAACTTTCACTAACGATTACTTGTATTATTGTATTATTGCATGTGTCCTTAAGCAATAGGAAAGCTGTGGATTTGTATTTTGGGCAGCCCCAAATGCCTTTGTTATTGTCCCTGCCATTGTTGTCTGTATTCGCCTGAACTCAGAGAGCTCACTGTGTATCAGAGAGTTTCAGAGCAAGCCCGTGGTCTTAATGAGTAAATGAAGTTACTGTTACTTGAGTTTATTCTAAATGTTGAGCCCAGCATGGGATCTAACCTGGAATAGTCATCTTGAGGATATTGCAGTGGAAACCAGAGCGTAGGATTTAACATTGGAAATTAGAAGTTGATCCTGCTTCTTATACAAAATTGAGATTGACAAAATTGAGGTTTATCTACATAAACCTTTAAACAAAGATGTGGCTCTGAATCAAAATTAGGGAACTGGAGAAATGAAGTTGAGGATTTTGTTCTCTTAAAGGAAACTTGCCCAGAAAGACCGTCAGTGGAAAGAGCTTTCGCAGCAGAGAGCTGAGCACAGACATTAATGGAGTCATTTCTTCTTCTAGAGGTCAATTTTGTATAAATCAGGATTGTTTAAAAATGACAATTATTGATTAATTAAATTTAAACTTGGAGCTTAGCCCTCTTCATTTTGAAGAGCCTGTACACCAAATTAGCATGAATGACCAACTGAAACAAAAAAAAAAATAATAATCGTTATTTAATTGAGTGCTGTTCAAATGGGATCCAATGCCAGCGATGGTTTTGGAGGTCTTTTCCCACAAGTACAGAAAAAAAAGAGGGCTTTTACAAGTCCCTCTCTGCACTCATATTCCATAAAGCAGCCTGCCCTGTGTCTGACTGTAAAGCATTTCTATACTGCTGCCTCCAAAACTTGATCCTCAAAAGACAGAGTAAGAGAGTTTAAAAGTAGCTTATGGGTCCAAAAGTCCAACAGCAAAATGCTCAAGGTAGAATTGCACTGCTGTACAGGCAGTTTGTCAAAAGAAAGTTAACTGAATAAGACTCTAGAAGAAAAACACTTAACACAGAAACCCAGGTGTATCCAAGTACTCAAACTGGGGATACTGCTGCAGTTAGGCTAAAGACCACAACTGCCCATGTGATTAGTATAAAATCAGTACCCAGATGATGTGCTGCAAGGGAAATAAAACTCACCCCCGTGCTTCAGTAACCCACTTTGTGGAGGGACATACTGGCACAGGACGAAGTAGGCTCCTCAGCTTGGTGCTGTTGTGCTTTGGGACACAAGAAGTCCTGGTGGCTGCAAGGACCCCTTCCAAGGAGGTGCAAAAAGTGGGCTGCACACAGCAGATGTGAGCCTTGCCCCTGCTATCAAGAGAAGCACTGCATGCCGTGTGGGAGCCTCGGCTCGTGTGGGATCAGGCCCTTTGCAGGTGGAGGGGAACCAGCTGGAGGAGGAAAAAGGGGCGACGTTCAAGGCAATGTCAGCACGCTCGCAGCTTGCAGAGGGCTGGCGGCGAGTCAAACAAGAAATGAAGGGGCACCACGTTGGCATGAAGTGATATGTTATCACGGGCAGCTCCGGAGCTGATCCCACACTTAAAAATAGATTGACATTTATCCAGGAGGTGAGTTTGTTATTCTGTAACTACAGCATTTTCTATTATGTTTGATAAGGGAAAGAAGATTGGATCTCGGTCAGAAATATAAAAATTCGCCTCCTGGCAGGGGATAATAGCAGGCGAACAGGGGGCAGAAAAAACCTGCAGATTTAAAGGAGTTCAGTGCAGTCCTTGGTGGGGAAGAGGTGGTTGGTACTGGATGGGGATGGCTGGAATACCTCTCCCCTAAGTGCCCCCGCCACCCCTGCGGTGTTTGAGCTGCAGGACGTCCAGCTCCAGGCTCAGCCCCACTCCTCTCCCCTCCACATCTCCATTTTTGGGTCACTCTGGGCTATTTTTACTGCAATTTGTCTCACCTAAGGTCACACAGAAAGTATCAGAGCAGGAAAGATGGGGCCCACGTGCCGCCCTGATGTTGTGGAAGGACCAGGGTGGAATTAGGATGGAGGCGCGCTGTGCACAGTGTAAATGAGGTGTTGGCTGTCGGGGGGTGTGTGTGTGTGTGCACACGTGTATGCAACACATCCCTGGATGGAGGTGAATATTTGCACTGCCTGGCTTTTGAAAGTGCACACTAGGTAGGGCAAAAACCTGAACTTTTTTGCAAAAATCCCAAACTCTTTTGTTTCACTGTGTAACTGTTGATCTAAAATGGGAGTTCCTGTTTTCTAATTCACAAAGCTTAAAAGATCACTCATTTTATATTAAAATGATAGCCTTTGCAAGAGACCTTCAATCTAATTAAAGCCAGGAGATTAGCATCCCTTAGAATATTTGCAAAGCGTGCAATGCGAAGTTAATGAAATGTGTACACTTTTATAAAGCTTTAATTTTTAATGAAATAATTCAGAACATGTACCTTGCTCCTTTCCTTACCTGCTTTATCCCAAACAGGAATTGTTTACTTTTTTATTATTATTATTATTTTTGTAAGATGAAGAAAACAGAGGACAAGATAAATGAAAGGCTTCTTCATAGCTGTCACAAGTCTGTCTTTTGCCTCTTCTGTTCAGTCCTGATTATTATTAATGAATGAGAATATAACTTTAGAGTGGCATTTTTCTTTTTAGGGTTTTGTGTGAATATATATATATAACATCTAATATACAACATGCTATATAATATACATAAGAAATATCTGAATTACTATATATGTATAAATACAGTTCCTGCTAAGAGAGCTTAAATAAATACAGCAAAAGAGGAGCCAGTGTTGCAAGGGGACATCTCCCATGTGGAGGAATGGGCTGAGCCCAGAGGTGAGGGGGGCAGCTGGGGCTGTAGCAGCCTAGCTCAGAGGGGGTCACCAAAGGAAATCCTAAGCAATTGCAACCTCTTTCTAGGCTAGGCCCCTCTAATGATGGCCCCACTCCTCTGCTATCACTTGAGAAGGAAGAAAAGAAAAAAGCTGTGACACAGAGAGTAGCGAGCCCTGTTCACACAAGTGCCAGTGCCGTGGGGCAGCGCGTGCCCCTGGGGCCAGCACACCCTCTCTGGGGCTGCTTTAGAAACACCTCCCCTTTTACAGCTGTCTACTGCATGTGCTTCTTGCACCCCTTGCGTTACTGGCTCTGAATTTTGCCACCAGACATTGCTGGCTGCTGCATTCAGAACAGCAATTCTTCTACCAGCAGCCCTACTTTACATTACGCTTACCGGCTCTTTCTGTAACCTAAATGTTGGAATATTCTAATCTTGCTCTACATTTTAAAGCTGAAAGATAAACCTGTTGTTTAATGAAATCCACAACACTACAGGAATAGTAACCATTGTGTTCCTTCATTTCAAAGACCGGCTGAAATCTAACATCTGGTGTAACTGTACAAACCTGACCTTAGGTCAGAGTAAGTATTGTATTGTTGATGATGGATACGCTTTTTTCATTACAATGCTGTCTCCATTCTTTCAGCATTCATGCTGTGAATCCTCAGTTATAGCCAGGACTATTGATAAATACTGATTTTTAAAATACAGTTCTTTTTTTTTTTCTTTACACTTTTAAGCATGCATTGTAAGATTTTTTTTTAAATATCTCTTCTAGTTTGTTGTCAACAATATGCCATTATATTAGCAAACTCTTCTGCATGATAGCTCTAACTCACAATGATCAAGGATTATGTGTCTGAAGATGTAGCTATGATCCTAAAAGAAGAGCGTCACAGAGAGGTTATTCTCTCTGTCTAATGCCTTCCCCTGCACTTTCCTCTTTGGATGCTCATTTTCTTAAAGCCCTTGTAGGAACAGGGTTTAAGGCTTAAATTGTGAAGCAGATGTGGACACCTGTGTGCGTCTTTGCACATTGTCGTTTCAAGATGTGAGTGAGCCCCAGTGTGGAAAATGAGGCCTTGTATTATTAATACCCATTATTTCTAAGGGGTCTGCAGTAATATGGACTAGATCTGCAACCATGCAGCAGCTGGCAGTCCTGTAACCTGGGATCCCAGCAAGCCCAGTGGTGTACCAGTCCAGAAACAGAGCTGCTGCCCCAGCAGCAGGGAGAGCTGGTCCAACCCTAACCCCACAAGAAACACGGGGAGCTCTGCCTTTCGTGGTGCTGTGTGTTTGCTTTGCTGAGCCTATCCATTCCCAGAACCTTTCTCTCCATTTCCTTGCTGCTCAGCAAGAGCTTGACAAGGCTCTTAGCACCACAGTTTTAGATATATATTTTATTTCCACTATAGCTATGAAAACCTAACTTTATTTTCCAGTACTTTGGGCTCCATGAGCACGAGCTTGTTCAGACACGACTCCTGGGGACAGAACTGCTGGCTGGATTGCTGGACACACCAACAGCAAAGGGAAATGTTCTCCTCCTTAATCCATACACGAGGCGGTAATGCAGGTACTGTGTTCTCCCTGGGTGCTAATACAGCTTCATGATGTTACTGCATCATGAAGCAGAGGCAAAGCAGAATACCCTTGGCTCACTGTGCTGCCTCTTACGTCTCCCTGAAGCCCCTAACCCAGCGCTGACTGGCATAGGAAATGGCTGAAGCCACAGCAGTTGCACTTTTAAGAAACACCTATTCATTTCAGTGCTGCCAAAGCTAAATATGTTTATGGATTTGTTCGTAATTATTTTGAGAGTAGAATTCTGTTTGTTTGACGGTATCTGAAAAATGAAATACCTGGGGCAACGTCGCCGAGTGCAGCTGGTACATCAGCAGCGTGGGGACGTACTTGCTGTAATTGTGAGGGTTGTATTTAGTTCCACTGAAGGCACAGTTAACTCACTCTGTGTTTGTCTGATGGGCTGACGGTGCTGCCCTCTCCATCACACCGTGCAAACCACCAGCCTGTCTTCACCATGCTCCCTACAGCTGGGCACAACAGGAATCCGGGCTTTTCTCTGCCCCTTGAGGTTACCAAAGCACACACACCTGGATGACACTGCACAACAAGTTTTCTTCCTTGCTCCAGATATTCACACTGCATTTAAGCAGCATTTTTTTTAATCCAGTGACCTCAAAGTACTTTGCAAACATTTAATTAAAACTTCTCTGCCTCTATGTGCAACAGGTCCTGCTCCCTATGTCCAGTAAGCAAACAGAAGCATGGAGAAGCACCAGCAACCTACAGCTTAAGCCCCTTTAAAGGGTTTTCAAGCCAGGCATGTGAGCCAGAGGCATCCAAAGTCAGCAGTGAGGACAGAGTGGAGCACAGCACCCTGTCTGCAGCCACAAGCCACCGCCGATGGATGAAGCTGAGGGTCAGCAGCACTGGGGATGCTGGTGCTGAGCTCCTGTGTGGAGCAGTGCATTCACACCAAGCTGTGAGCTGCGGTGCCTTGGCAGGACAGGTAACGAAACCCCTGTGTTCTTCCCACCCATTTTGCACTTTCCATGACCTCCTCCTTTCATCGGTAAAAGTAAATTGAATTCAGCACCATTAAAGACTCTGTCTGGATCCATAATGTTCATAACCACACTGTAACCATGAATGAAAAACTAAGAGAGAGTATGGTTTGTGTCCAAGGGCTCTTTTGCTTTTTATGTGTTTACATATACCAGCCAATGGTCAGCAAATAAGCGCCACGACTTGCAGTGAAATGTTCAAACCATCTGGTTTAATCTGAGATTTAATTTCACTGTAAAATATTAAAGTTGTTCCGATGGTTGGGTTGGTATGGCTGCTTCATATGAAAGGGGTTGAGTATCCCAGAGCAATTATACCGCACCAAGCACATGCTATAGGTATTATAGTCTGTATTGTTATTTTGTTCCATTAAAAACATTAAAAAGACTTCTTAATACAGCACGGCAGAGTTTTAGGTCCTCTTTTTTGTTAGCAACAGGTAGCAGATTCTGTAGACAAACATTAAGGATCTTTTTGAAAACAGCATGCATTTTTCCAGGTGCTAAAAATAAATAAAGTTTAAAAAAGCTAGCACACAACCGAGCACAGAGGGACTGAGGGAGGGGAGAAGCTTTCAGTGTCACACAGAGGGAAGTGCCCCAAGGTGACAGCCAGCACGCTCAGTGCCTGTGTGACCACGGCTGGTTTTTCCCCTGGTATTCAAGTTTGCAACTTCAGGAACACGGTGCCAGCACTGCTTGTCCTGCCATGCTGCAGCTTCGCAGGCTGATGGAGAGGCAGTTTCACTTCTCCTGCAATGCACTTTGTTAACAAAACAACCATTACTTACGTCAGTGAAATAATAAAGCTTAGCTGTCTGAAATTATTTTACATCACTTCTGACATGGTCTCGTTGTCTTTACCGGCAGTTGCTTGGCGGTGTGGGATTAAAATATCTGCTCTTGTTTACAGCCGTGCTAAATTTAGGAGGCTAGTCCCTCGTTTCTGTGCTACAGCATCACGTCCAGGCTCTTCAGGGCGCACTAAAGCAGAACACAACAGCGAAGAGCAGAACGCCAGGGCTGGTCTCATATCTCCTCTTCATGTCCACTCCAGACACCAGGTAAAGCCCATCTCAGACATGTTTTAAAGCCCATCTCCCTCCCCAGATACTCACTTGTAGCAACACAAGCAACTTCTCGAAGACAGGCTCGTATCACTGTGCATCTTCCCAATTAAACAAAATGTTTGGGAATTTTCCAGAAGAATTTCCATTCTTCCCCTTCCACCCCCCACATTTCTTACTTTTACACGGTTTGAACACTCATGTCCACGTTTGCCTTGAGATACACAATGCCTTGAGACAGTTCGCGCTTTCATGAAGCAACTCAGACATTTAGTCCTTTTTCCAGGTCCCCCAGCACAGCTTGGCCTGAAAGGACAGCAAGCAGCTTCTCTTCCAGCTTGTACAGGTTGTCCCTACCCCAAGTTTATGTGACTTCAAGTAGATCCCATCATTTCCAGTGGGCAACAGTTCACACAATGGCCCCACTCCTGCCTCACTTCTTGGCCTTCTGCTCCTGTGGTGCTGGGATGGGTGTGAGGCAATACTGGGGCACGTGTTGGTGCCATTGGCATCCCCAAGATACAGAGTCTTTCTCAACTCAGGCGTCTGCCCGGGATCTGTGGAGAGGGCCTCACACATATTCCTCCCTCAGAAACCCCCTGGCTCAGAAGCAAGAAGCATCACATCCCCGTGAAACCCGGTACTTCAGCTAATCTAAAGCCCTGTAGGGAGTTGGGGCTAATTAACTGAGTGCTGTGGCATCCTGACATAACTATATGGCTTCTGGGACCCACGCTAGTATTTCTACCAAGCGTTCTCCTGCGCTGGGTGATATATCTGCCTGGTCAATGCCTGCTCAGGGGCCCCAGCAGAGGACTGGAGGCAGGGATTATGGACTTGGCAGCCGTCACTTTCTGTCATGCCCACAACCACATTTCACCCGGTGATATTTGGAGTCGTCGGTGCTACTTGGAATGCATTTTCCTGAATATAAGCTGGAAATTACTGATTTTTACCTTACACAGCTAGTATAAAAGCACTAATGTCCTAATGAAGAGTCTCACTTAGCTAAATGCTTCATACAGCTGAGTAAAACAAAGAATTTTACTAGAGCTTAACCCAGTCGTTAATAAGCTTTTTAACCCTGACCTTTCAAATCAATGATCTACCACTGGTTTTACCTTTCAAGAAGGAATTCCATTTTCAAGTGATAAAACATATTTTGCACTCCTTACAATCTAATGATTATTCTCAGCGTTACTGGATATATGAGGCCATCAAACCATTAGAAGGTATAAAATGTATTAATGTACAGCATTCACGGCTACATTTGCTTTAGAGTCAATAAAAGGGAAACAATTTATAAAGGGCATTTGTGCTCATTACGGAATATCGATAGATTGTTTCTCCCATCATTTCTGAAGTATGAAGAACTCCATTTCATGACGGATAGCAGAGGATTTGCATAAGCTCTTTGCTTACTCCATGAACTTCTCCAGCACAGAGCAGCATGCAGGGGCTGTGGCCAGGTTGGAGCAGACTGGGCTGAGATGTACATGGGGTGACTGTGGTGGTCCCCACAAATTGTTCCTTCCCAGGGGATTGAGCATCTCAATTTGAGAGTCATTCACAGTAGCCACAGGAAGGTTCAGCAGATATCTATGGTGATTTCTGCATTAAACATTAATTAGCACAAGGCCGTGGGCAGACAGGATTGAGGTTAGAAAAGAACAAGAGGAATTATTTGTGGGGAAGGTCAGGGATGATGAGCACAAGCGCTGCAAGAGCTTTGCAGAGCACCTTCCTAAGCAGCAGGAGGACGAGGGAGGCTGCTCCACACGTAGGGGAGAAAATGGAAAGGAATTACAGGTCGGATAGAAAAGGATACAGGAGCATCAGTGCAATGGCTAAAGGCAGAAGTTTCATAGTCTGTACTAGTGAATAACTCAATTAACTGCAGAAATAAAATCTATGAAGAGACAAATGATTAAGGCACTGGCCTGAGTCTCAGCAGACTCCGGCTGTTTTCAGGTTTCTGTCTGACTTTTGGCAAGCCTCTTCAACTCTCTGTGCCTTCGTTTCCCATCTGTTAAGGAGGAATAATAATATTTCCTTTCTCTCCTGCCTATTCCAGCAGTAAGCTCTCCTGGCAGGCACTGTATCTCTCACAGCATGTGTACAGGACTTTGCTCGCTGGGGTTTTGATATCTGCACTGAAGCAGGACGTACGGGGATGAGGAGTGCTGTGACAGAGCAGCCCACTTTCAATTTCTGATGACCAGGGGACTAAAAGGTACACTATAACTTGTTGAAGAGATTTCTTAATATCAGTTCTTCAAGGACAACAGAAGAAAAAAAAAAATCAATCAGTAAATTAGAGAAGGATAGTGATTCCCATCTCTGTTAAGACCGGTAGGAGTCTGAAATTATCTTCCCAAGCAGAAATAGTTTGTGAGAACACAGAAGACATTAACTGCAGTACAAAAACAGACACAAGGACTTCTCCATTTCTGATCTTGCTGCTCTACTCGTCTGGCTTCTCTATACAGACTGAGCTTCTCCACATTTCTCACTGACAAGCCACCTTCTTGATGCACGTAGTGGTTTCCCTCGCATGCATATGCTCCTGCCCACGTGGTAAGATGAAATTGTGCCCACTCACAGGCACACACACATCGCAAGCAAGGCTAGGTAATATCAGTTGCAGAGTATTATTTTAAGAGGACAACTGGCAAATATATAAAATTGAATTTCAGCTGCAGAGACTTTCTGGTAATAAGCAGTCCCAATTAGAAATACAAATGTCACTGAAAGGGAGTGCGTCTGTTGACAGTAGACTTTGGAGAAAACTTTGGGTTTAGTGCTAGTAAATTAATCTTTAATTATGACCACTTCTCACTTCTGACAGAAGTGGCCTGCACATACTCAATGGACAGTGTGTGAAAGTTTCGGGGTGTTGCTTTCTTCTGACAAATGAAACATCTCGTCCCACAGAGGCCTAGCTCGGCTCAAGCCTGGGCCTGCTGCTGCCAGTGGCGCTGCAGATGGTGAGAAGTCATCTGTTAAAAACTCTGGTACTAAAACAGCATCGCTCCCATGCTCCTGATAAACACAAATACCAAGACTAAGACCTGTCTCGGTGTGGGTTTTCCAAGGGATGGCAGAAAACAGTCCTTCCCCTGCTGTCCTTTCCCTGCCGGGGTCAGCGGCCTCCCCCTGCGCTGAGCACCTCACAGCAGAGGGGAGCACAGGATGCTGCAGCAACCCCTGCTCAGGCCAACACCTCCATTCCCGTGCTGGCTGTGTTATTAAAATAACATTTCCACTTCCAAGTAAGTAAATTAATCTCGCTGGCAAGTTTGTCTTGTGACAGCCAACATCTTGTCTCCCCGAGAACTGGGCTGGTGTCCTGAAAGCTGGAAATCCAGCGCTAAAACCTGAGTGCAACAGCCAAGAGATACACCAGATCCATCTTCTGAGGTAGCAGATACAATGAGGTAAGTAAATATGTTCTAGAAATCCTGCTATTAAAGTTATAAAAATTATTTAATTTCCTAAAGTTAGGAAGGCCTGCTGTCATGTTCCCTGCGAGCTTTGCTTTCGACTCGCGGTTCTCTTTTAGAGATCACAGTGCCCCTGAACTTTGCTGCCCTAAGGAGGCCGTGCTGCAGACCCGCCTCAGAAGGCCCGGCACACCTGCTTTGAGGCACAACGGGAAAATCAGAACATACCTTATCATAAATATGCATATGTGACACGGGAACCTGCTGCCTTCTTGGAGAGATGCCACAATTGACAGAACAAAAAGTACAACAAAACTTCACATCACCGGTGGATCAGAAGAACAGAGGTAACCGAAAGGCTAGAAAATTGCAGGTTTACTGACACTCTGCTCAACCTTACCCATTCTTTATTGAAAAGAGATAATAAGTATCTATAGGAGAGCTGTCTTAAGGCTCCATTCATTCCCTTTTGCTAGCCCAGCTGAGAGGTGGTATAATATAGCGCACACTGGCATCTGGCATGTCATTTAATTACACCTTCAGCTTGCTGGGAAAATGTTTGAAGTGTCAAGGTAAGCAAACTATAAAAATATATTTCCCCCGCTACAGGAGAGCTCCCGCAACGGCAAGCAGAGCAGGCCAGGCTCGCTCCAGCCGTTACTCCGGGTCTGTGCGAGGAAGGTGATGCAGAGGAGTCTAATTCATGAACAATTATCGCCCCTAGCTAAGACACCATCTGCTCCAGGCAGCCTGCCACCAATTCCCTGATAGACACTTGGGATTTCTTCCCCCAATAAACCACTGGTGTAACAGGAAAACAACACTGGCTCCAGTTAAGCTGAGCCTTCTCCTCACATCAGCACTGAATGTGCTCCATTCCTTGGACAAAGAAGAAAAAAAAAAAAAAAAAAAAAAGACAATAAGATGCCAGTCACCACCACTGAAAGACCCGGGCAAATCAAGTTGTAGCTCCCGTCAGACACATGCTCAACAGTGAGAGGCTGTAAACTCTCTTTTCCACCAGCTAAGGGCTCTTTTGAAGAGAACAAGCTGATCAGCAAACCAAAGAGTCAGGCTTCATACTTCCCCAGTGAAGGCCAGTGACGCTCTCCATTAGCTAAACACAGAGGCCTGCACCTCCATGCGTTCCAGTTTCTCATCTTTGTATTTTCTTTATGAATCTTTAATTTCCAGCCAGCACCGGGACAGCCATCCTGACAGACTTGTCCCCCAGCTGCTGTACTGGGTGCTCTGGTGCAGTTTGCTCGGCTCTGTGATCGTGGCTCCTGCAGGATCCTGTCCCCCAGCTGTGGTCTGTGCAGCAGGATCGCTGCAGATAGCCCCAGTGCTTCCCAGACCAAAGATGAACCTTGCACCTCTGACCCTGCAACCCCGTGAAACAAAGCGGAGAGCATTAGGGCTGGCGTTGTTACAAGTGATTGCAGTAAAAGAAATAAATCACATAAGTTTTCTTGCTGTGCTTGAGGGGAGGGGGGGGTTGGGAGGAAAGAGAAGAAAGTTCAACACAGATATTAGTCACCTTGTTTTGTTCTTGCTAATGGAAATTTCCCAGAAACCAAAATAAAGGGTGTGGTATAAGAACCTGAAGAAGATAAAATTAGCTAGAACCCACATCCTAACTTTTAAACCCAGTGCATGAGTGCAGGTGTCTGCAGCTGAGCATGGTATTTCTGTTTCAGCTCATCCGAGGTATGAGTCATTTCCATCAAAAGAGGAGGATGCCTTGATCTGTGCGCGAGTGAGCGCTGGAACAGCAGCTGTTGGAGCAAATACAAACATTCATGCCAAGGATTGTAAGGATGGAGTTTATCTAATATGTAAACAACCACCTGCTGCAAATGAAAAATTACACCCACAACCACCTGAATAAGATAAGCATATGATGCGGGAAATGAAGAGACAGATTTATTATTAATTTGCTGGAACTTTTGAACCAAACATCTCTTTTGCAACGGAACAGTAGGATGCACAAAGAAATAGTACTCCTTGCCCCAGATCTGCTCAGCAGCATTTATTTTGCCTAAGTGATTTTCCTTTTTTTTTTTTCTTTTTTTTTTCTAAGTCTGGTGGAGATGAAAACACCAACCCAAAGAAGATAATTAAAAGCTAAATGAAACCACATACAGCTGTGCTACTACATGGCTAATGAACATGCAAATATATACATATGACAAGGACATAATGCAGACTGGCTGCCTTGAGTGCTTAGTGCAGATTTCCAAGAGCTGGAAATGCTATTGATTATAACTGAGCTAAACTTCCTGACTCCAGACTTCAAAGATCAGCCTCAATATAATCATCACGCAGCATATGGAAACATGGCTGCTAGGAGCTGATGAATAATGGCTCGGGGACCTGAACATTTGCACGTAGGATGGGAGATGTCCTCTTGGCCACTGAGGAGGCCTGGAGGCTTCTCGGCAGCCAGGACCAGTGCCATATAATCCTCCTCAGTCTTGGCATGCTCCATCTTGCTGTCAGTTGAGATTTTGGAGTAGTGGGTTTTAGTTGGGATATTTATTTTTGCTTTCCCACTTCACTTGGCAAGAAGCTAATGTGTGGAGGACACATTTCTGTGAGGACCAAGGCTGTAGGTAACAGACATAAGGCAAAGCTTCTGGGCTCACAGGAGACACAAGCAAGATGGACAGGTTCTTCTCTGAGGGCCTTCTTGTATACTGGCATGAAAGAAGATCAAATCAGATTTCTCTTATTAGTTAAAAAATACCGACCCAATTCAATTTACCATGAGATGTCAAATACAGGGAAAAAAAAAAAAGTTTGGAAACATTGACGTGTGGTCTTGAATTGAGTGAGAATAAGCTACCATTGATCCCTCTGATCTTGCATCCAGCCAGACTATAAAATGCAAAACAAAACTTGTTCCTCCTCCACAATGACACCCAAAACAGCACATAGTCTTGGGGACTTTTGCGGGCCATGTTTAGAAGAGCAGCAAGGAGAATGCAGAGCACCCTCGGACCTTGGTGTAGAAGATGGCTGAGCCACCAGGACAGGAGAGAGGCCACCTACAGAAACCAAATTTGTGCTGAACACAATGGTTAGTGCATAAAAATTAATCAAGTACTACAATGACTTGCTTTATTCATAATACTTAATGGTCATGTAATAGGAGTTTTTATTCAGCAGTTAAAGTTCATAAGTGCAGGTTTTACATGTAGAAAGGTATTATGCTGATAGTTTAATTACACACCTTTCTGCACACCAAAGGAAATGGGTTATGCGGGTTTTATAATTAAAGAAGGACTTCTGAGGGGAAATGAACTTTGCAGTTAGCAACATCATATTTGATTTTTATCAGATGTTTTTGTTTTGAATTTGCCAGCACTCGGTAGTGTGGTAAACAGGTGAGAATGCTCCAAACTGCAGGAGGTGTCAGGAAGAAACTTTGAAAATGCAGCATAAGGTAGCAGCACTTAAAAATAGCAAGGGTGAGCACAAGTCATCAGCACCATGTGTTTGGAAGGCTCTCCAGAGCTCTGTCCGTGCAATCATATACAGTACAAGCCTGTCCGGTATGTCTAGGAAACAGGAGGAAAAAAACCTCAGCGTGTAATTAAAATTAAGCTCTAGTCCTTGCCAAAATAATAAAAAGTCTTACTTTTTATTTTCCTTATTTTTGTTTTCAATAAATGTCATGGCCCGTGAATATAATTTTCCCCTCCTGCATGCCTGCGGATGTGACAAAGCCAAAACTGTGATGGATGGGTGTGCGTGTTTGCTGTTGAGTACACAGGGCTCCTCACAACGCTCAAGGCAAAGATGGGTAAGAGCCATTGCCAGGTTGGGGCCAGCTCCTGTCGATAACTACGTGGCCATCTATACTAAACTCAGGGAAGTCAGCAGTCCTAAGGCTCCTTGCATTTCAGGTTTCAAGAAGCTCTGACTAGCATAACTTCTTTCCCATATATAAAAGCATATTTGGGTATGTATATACACGTATGCTTACAATCTACTGGGAGAAACCCATTTTTCAAGCACACTAAGTGCACCAGCAGCAATGCTCAGCTGAGCTAAAGGCACCTGCACGGGGTCGGCTTGGCACTGCAGTGGGCTCTGTGGTTCAGACGGACAGGCTCTAACTGTGCCCAGCACAAACAAAAATGAACAAGCAGATTGAACCAAAAAAAAATAAAAATGGGGGGAGAAAGGACTTTCCAAAAACAATATGAAAGGGCAAGGTCTGAATTATTGTGAGAACGCCCTTTCCTTTCTGGCAAGACGCAGTGTTATGGTTTGCCCATGAAGGTGGGGTCCAGGTTAAGGAAGCCCCTAGCGGGGCTCCTTTTGCAGCACAGCGGCCTCATCAGATGCTCTTGGCCAGTAACGTTTGAAATCAGGCACCACACACAGAAATCCAGTGTAATACTTTCAAAATCCATTTAAGTGGGGTGGACACTCAATAATTACAATAGGAGCAGTTGTGTAAAGGGTGTATCCAAATACAACTGGACATTTTTGAATTTCATTGGCCAACTGCATAAATTAATGACAATGAGAAAGAAGTGAAACTGTTTTTCTCTTATTAAAGTCATACACTTTGGCTCTACTTACATTTGTTAACATACTGTTGAAAGAGCTGTTACTGTAGCTTTCAACCCTCATCCTGCAATCAAGCCCTCACTGTACTGTTGTGGATTACAAATAGTCATTTGTTTAAAAATAGAATGTTAAAAAAAAAAAAAATCTGACTGCCAGCTGAAAGCAAACAGGTAAAAACTAATATTTGCAATTGTTAAGTGTCAAATTCAGCTTCTCAGCCACCAAGATTTATATCAGTTGGTGAGTGGAGCTCAGAACAGTTTGAGGCTAAATTACCATTGCCTGCAGGCAGATGTTGTGCAAATAAATATATATGTTTACTTTTTTTTTTTTCTTTCTTCCTTTTTTTTTTTTTAATATAAATTAAACTATGCTTTTGGGGTGTACACAATTCAGCCTTTGTAATCTGTAATACAAGAGAGTCACTAAACCCTGAGTTAACAGCTCTGCCTCCATGGTGCAAATCCAGGGTGCACTGTGCAGTTACAGTGATGCTCTTCACGATGCACATTTCTGCAATTTACTCCAGTTCTCTACCCTTGCAGAAGAGGATACTGTTCCAAGCTGGTTTCTTTATTATTTTATTTTTTTTTACAGTCTAATAAGGGTAATTATAGTACGATAAACTGACTTTTCCCCCCACAAAGTACAACTGCCTCACATCAGAGAGAATATTATACCAGACTTAGGCATAGATGAGTTTTTACTGTATATGGAAATGTATTAAAATGAAAGTATAGCTCAAACACACTCATAATCCATTGTATTGTTTTGTAGACGCTACTTCTCCCATGAAGGGTAACCACATGTGAAGAGAGAGATTCCAAGTAAGTATTTGGTAAACATTTGAAAATGAGAGACAAATAGCGCTGTGCAATCGCACCATCTTACTTCAAATACCCACTTGAAAAAAAATTCATTCTGTAACAAGCCAAGCCTGGCTCCCTAAACCGGGAGGAATCGCAACACTGGTAAACTTGCAGAAATATTTTTACAATTTTATTAGAGGTTTTAATTCAGTGCTTTATCTACCTCTGTTAGTCTGCAAAATAGCTTTAAATATTCAAGTGGTAATTAATGAATCTTTTATGTTGCAAATCAAACATTTTCATCTGTGCTGTGGTGCAGTGGCAGCGAGAAGGAGGGATTTAAAGTGTAATTGTTTCTACCGTTCCCATTGCAGTGCTGAATGCCTTTTTACCCTTTATTATATCATTGGCTTTTGCTTCAGTTCATCAGCGCTTTGCCACATCTTATCGTTCGATATTTGCTGTCTATTTTTTTTCAGTTCAAGATTTCTTACTGTGCCTTTGCCAGAGACATTCCTAAGGAGATGGAAACTCTCTGAATGTGGAATTTTCGCATGAGTGCAAAATAATAAAAAGCATGTGTGTATTAAAAAGGGATCAACTTAATGGGAAATGAGCATTGGGTTACATTAATATTCTATTACAGTAAAAATCATATTTAATAAATTTTCTCCAGATTTTTCAGAATCTTACTGTATTTTTCTAAGTTGTATGCCAATCCAAAGAAACAGTGTATATGATACATTTGATTTATGTTAAGTAAATAACCTGCACAGCCCATTTTTGGGTTTAAAAAAAAAATATTAAGTGTAGAAACACACACCAGACTGAAATGTGTGCTTAGTTTCCATATGCTAGGAGAAATAGTGTTGGTCTTGTGCAGCAGAAAGCCTTTATAAACAGTATTCTATTTTATTGATGCTATATGTGGATTTTTATGTTATGTGGCAAGAGCACGAGAATGAAAACATTGTAATTTATCCTAAACCGTAAAATTATACTAGTACTAAAGTAATTACTTCACATATTAAAACACGGTTTCCTTTACTTTCTTTTGTCATCACATAAAATTAGGAGCTGAGCGCTGCAGTGGAGGAGACCTGGGCTTTTCTTGCCTTCCCCAGCGCTCACAAAGGATTGACACATCCATGATTGCACACTATATCACCCGACCCTTGTTGTTCTGTGACCCTAATTAATATTATACTCAGTGACATTTATGTATCAGAGCAATAAGCTAAACAGGAAACAATTTATGTCACCTAAAGCTTTTTAACAAATCGATGCAACTATTTGTAATTGCTTGTTTCACAAGATTAAAAGTACTCAGCCTTGATCTTCGCCCACAGTTTTGTGGCCAACATGACCTGTGCTTCCGTTGTAAAATAGGAGTGTTGGTGATCAGCACCTATTTCCATCAAGTAATCCATATTGCTAATATTTCTGGAATTTTAATGTAGTTACAATTTATAGCCGATCAAATGTGGTTACCTAAATTGCTGTTGCTAGTAGACAGTTTAACTGTCTTTATTAATTACAGTATAATTTAATGTTTGAGTACAGGCACTTGTGTTGGTCATTTTTACAGCCAAAGCAGTTATGTGCCTTATGACGAACCATTTTAGCATTTTCAATGGAAATTTGCTAATATGATGAGTGATAAAAATGTCAAACTCTGGTAAATAATGGTTATTGCTTTGGCTGGAATTAATCCTTGAAAGGACGGTTACCTTCAAATTACCATTATAACTTCAAGAAAAAGAATGTTTTTCAGGCTTCTGAGATGCATCAAAAATGGCCGCTGAAGGCCTCCAAACAAACAGACACAGCTACACACACAGCGGTGGTTTTTTTTTTTCTCTTCCTCCACATGGAGGATTTTTTTCCTGAATAAAGTGGGAGGAGAAGCTCCTTTGTGTTAAATACCCTAAAGCAATGTTGTTGTTTACTACTTCTAGCTCATGTATTTTGCAGCTGTCTAATGGAGCTGACAAAATGGGGCAAAGAGAGGGCCTTCACTAGGCCTCAGCCATGGCGGCTGGGGACAAACCACCAAAGGGTGCGTGGGGCCACCTCTGTGGCCGTGTGTGTGTGGCCGCAATGCACCCATGACCATGACAGTGGTGGGGTGGCCAGCGGCTGGCCATGGCCAACAAAGTGGTATTAGGGTGAAGGGTAGCGCTCACTATCGCTACAAGGAGGATTAATGATGGCCCTGATTAACACACCGTCAAATGAACATTTAAGATCATCGCTGAATCATAACATCATTAAGGCTGGAAAGGAGCTCCAAGTTCATCTGGTCCAGCCATCCCCCTACTACCAATGTCACCCACTGAACCATGTCCCTAAGCACCAGGTCCAGCCTTTCCTTGAACACCCCCAGGGACGGTGACGCCACCACCAACCTGGGCAACCTTTTCTAATGTCTGACCGCTCTTTCTGAGAAGAAATTTCTTCTAATTTTCAACTTAAACCTCCCCTGGTGCAACCTGAGGCCCTTCCCTCTTGCCCTATGAGAGGTCGCAGACTAATCAATAGGTCAAGGAGGGCTAATTAGGCTTTGTTGTGAAGAGGGGTGTGTCTGTGAGCTGTGTGGGAGCAAGGAGCACCAGGAGCTGGTGGTTCCTGACATTAGGCCAATACTGTGAAATCTGTCGTACTCTGTGATCGCAGCCCAGCCAGATGTCCCCACAGATCATCGGCAGCTGTGTGTAACAGAGCACAGCGCCGGCCATTTCATGGTGCGTCTCCAGCTCCTGTGCTAGGCCGAGGTTCTCTTCTGCTTTCCTCCCTGGTACAACAGAAACCCAGAAAAGCTGTGTACTGGCCTCTGGTTTTCTTTGGAGGCACGTTGCCTCACCACTGATCATAAAAGTGCTTTCAGCTGTGATGGAAATCAATGTTTGTGACTGGCAAAGGTATTTTCCAGCTGGCTGCTGCTGGTAGCAGCACTGTGAAAGAGGAAGGGCTTTTTGTGATGTTCCACAACATGGCTGCCAGGGAGGAGACCTGGGATTGTTCATGCAAAGATACAGAAAGCTGTGTTTAGAGCCCAGCAAAGGGCCATGCTCCCTCCCCCTGCTAAGCAGCATTAACTCAGGCAGGAGGGGAAGGGCCTGATCCTGTTCCTCAGCTCAGGGCAAGGTCACACAGCACCCCCAGCAGCTTCCCTTAAATCAGAGGCCACAGAAAGCCAGCAGATGACAAATGCTGGGCTGAATTGTGAACCCTCGCACGTGCAATAGGTGCACCAGTGCAGCAACGCCCAAGTAGGTGAAATAAGTAACTCATCTGTGACGGCTTCAGTGCTCACAAGCTGCCTGGATCCCCTCTTGTTCTGTGCTGTCCTCAACCAAGAGGCTGAGAGTCCCCCTGGACCCCATTCCGGGCCTTTTTCCGCCTTTACCTGGAGGCAGCTCTGCCACCCATGTGTTAGAGATGCAGAGCAGTCCTGCCAAAATTAATAGTTCTCTGCCACTGACTTAGGAAAATTTTTCTAATTACAAAAGTGGGACCTCTCTGGTGCACTAAAATTTCACTAGTGATAAAAGTGCAACACATGACTAAACCCAAATTTTATTCTCTGTATTTTTGAATAAAATCTAACACATCAGTACCATTTTGAGACACATTATAATGAGTGTGCAAGATTCGCCCTCCCCCCTCAAAAAAAGTAGTTATCTGGTATAATTTTATGATAGAATATTTTTATAAAATCATTTGTACTAATTTAAGCATTTATCATTATATGCAAAAAGATTTCTTGATGAGAATATTATAGACGGTGCATGTTTTTGACATTAGCATTTTATTTGGATGACTAATCTTGCAGATGTGAAATTTTAATGAATTATTCATGAAAAAATCTCTCCTCTGAAATTTTAGTTTGCTGCTAATGCTAGTTATTAAACATTTTATTTTTCTTTATAAAACTTGATGAAGAAAATAAATGCGTGCTTACTCAAAAGAAAAGAAAGTAGGTTTTTCCTTCAAAGTTTGTCTCAGGTGACAGCGTAACTTGGAATTTTGCTCTCGTGGTGGTGTGGACTGAGGCTGATCGTGCAGTCCCGGTTCTGCCTATGTACAATACCTGCCAAGCCCTTCCTCCTGAAGCCAGCAGCACAGCTTCCATTACGGCTTCCCATTTGGAAGGATTTGCATGATTAGGACCCAAACCCTTCTTTCATGCTTTCACCTTTGAAGTAGAGTCCAGTGAGAAAGCGAATACCCCCAACTCCCCATGAACATAATGGCCAAACACCGATGGACTTGCTTGGGAAAGCGGATGAATTTTTTCCAATGACAGCATCTCCTCATCTCCAGTGCTCAACACTTAAATAACCACCCTCAGACCAGCCACAAAACTGCAGCTGGAATCTCGTGATTTGATGCGTGTGGGGAGACCCACCGAGAGCGATGAGACTGTCCATGAAGTGCTGGGACATGGGTGAGATGCAACCAAGTGCTCCGCAGGATCTGTGCTGGGGCCCAGGGCCGCAGAGGATGTGACATGGGAGTCATCGGGAGGGGAGAAACAAAACAAAAACTTAGGACATGGCAACTTGCATTACCAGTGTGAACAACCAGCATTTTTATTGCATTTGAGAATGCTATAATGTCAGTAATTAGTACTGACTACACAACATTTTTTATTGTCTGTATCAACAGACATGGAATGATGGAATTACAGTTGATGTAAGGAATGAGTTTCTTTTATGCCTTATCAAAAAAAAAAAAAAAAAATCTTGTTACTGGCAGCACATACACACAAAGCACCATGCTAACAGTCTGGACTGTACCATTTTCATCAAGGCTTATGGGTAGAAGATAGTTTGTTACCTGTTCTGGGTCCATTAAAATGCAGTCATTACTGCAAATTCACCTCGCAAGACTAGAATACTAAATGACTTCTGAAACATCTAAAAACTCAATCTGAGTTCATTAACCAAAGGTACCAAAGGATTTCAAAAGAGTTTTTTTTTCCATGCTATAATGAACGTGACATTATTGGCAATCTGAAAACTACAATAGTTCAAAATTATTTTTAAAAACTTTATATATATATATTTATGTATGTATATATATAAAATATCTAATGATCTGCAATATTTGTAGAATCAGAATCCCTGCCCCAGTCTCTTTCTGAAGTCAGGGCTCCAGAAGAGGGGAATTACAGGAATCGTGGCTGGACTCTTGCGAGTGAGAATCAAAAAAGGTCATATTTTGTGGTCACTTACTCTACATAAGCCTTGATTTTTCATTTCACTTCTAGCTGAATGCAGAAACCTAACAGGTTTTACATTTACAAACTCTTTTTTTTTTTTTTGTGGACAAGGAAGGCTTTGACTCTCATTCCTGACAGCGATTTACCTGATACATGGTACTACTTTCATAATGTACGCTTTTCTTTGAGAAAAAAAACATGTAACAAATTGTCTTTACATCTTGGCACCTTGTAAAGTTTTTTTTTTTTTTTTATACAAAAGTTCAATAGTTTGACACTCCCCCATTATTAATCACTACTTCACTGATAAACTTTGAAAGTGTGACCCTGGAACTCATCATGCAAAATATTTACTGCAGCAGGAGAAAAACATTTTTTTTTAAATGACTTTTTTTTTTTTCCTTTCAAATATATGAACTTTGTTTAAGACAGCCAGAAAAGGCAGTGGTAAGATAACAGAAGGGGTGGGAAAGTATCAAAAAAAACAGCTTAAACACAAAAACTGTACAAAAATGCTTCGATCAATGATAACAGGAGAAAAAAAAAATCTGTCAACTATGTTACAATTTAAAAGCTGAAAAAAAAGTCAGGGATTTTCTCCCACATGTCAGCAAATGTCATCCAATATTCTTAAAGCAAGGATAACTAAATAAAATACATGTGCAGCGTATTCTGCAATTCCATTACATACAGTAGTTTTTTTTTTTTCAAAGCTATTTTTTTAGTATAGTTAATATAAAGCAGTTGCACAAAAAGCAAAAGGTGTTTTGACAAACAGGTCTGCATTTATTCCTTTTGAGGAATGATATCTAAAAAAAGGACCTTTCCACCTTTTCCTCCCTCCCCACCCTCCCCCCAAAAGACAAAGGCTCACACAGACACAGTGGGATATATATGTACAACATAATAAACCCCTCCCTAAAGAAGCAACCGTATATCCAAAGGGATACAGAATCAGAATTGTAAAAATCATAGTGAAGTTTGCTTGATGTAAAGCCTGAGATTTTCAGTTGGTTCTTCTGCAAGGCTGCGACACCTGCCAGATATGTTAAAATCTAATTTTTTATTTCTTTTTCTCTTTTTTTATTTTTTTTCATTTTTGCTACAGTCTTTAGACTAAGCATGCAAGACATACAACTAAGTGCAACTGAGTGAAATGTATTTTTTATTTACTCATTCCCTAACAGTTTGGACTGAGGTATGCGTACTAACAGTTTCTCATGCTGTTATCTTTACTCATGTCTAGCTACACATGCTGAGAATGAACTAATCTACCAGATTTTTATCCCCCTTCTGAATACCGAACTAACCAGCAAACCACTCAGTTTAGAAGTACAGGGCTCAATTCTCATGATCCCCATCTGGCTACCGCCGGCACGTCACGAAGCTGCCTGGATATAATTTAAAAAAAAAAAAATGTTTCAAATGACCACAGACTGCCCTTTTTTTTTTTCCTTTTCTCTTCTTCTTCTTTTTTTTTTTTTGAAACAGAATGCAGAGTTGAATTTTATAAAAGTAACTGCCAATAAAATTGCTTGTACCAAAGCTTATGAGTGGACAGGAGTGTTATTTCCTTATGAAAAATGCTGACCAAAAACTAAACAAAACTGAGTAAATTTGCCAAGATCAAACAAAATCAAAGCAGTCATCCTAGCACAATCCCAAAACAGAAGTGGCACACAATCTGTAGAACCAAAGACCAATTTTTTTTTCTTTTACTTCTAGAAATACTATTGTGTGGTCCAGTTACGTTGCGGGAGCCTTTCTGTTCTCTTCTGTGTCTTATTAAACTGTCTCCTTTATCTGATACCCTAATTTTCTGCAAAATAGCTGCGTCTTTGCTTTCTCAGCTCCCATCTCTAGCTCCCCTAGTAACACTGTTTCCTAGTTTTAGCCTCAAAAGCTCTCCTGATTCCTCTTTACAGAATTTCATTTTGGTCACTGTAAAGAGCTACAAATAAAAAGTAGCAACTTTGGTTCAGACATCTACTTGGCCTTCTAAATTTTCTAGAATAAAGGAGCAGTTTCCCTCTCAGGTTAGCAATAGCCCACATCTTGTCATTTCCCTCTAAATTCTTCAACCTCCTTTGATCAACAATAAGAGGATATTTGGCTTCACAAGATAAAGCATATAACAGAGAACATAATTTACCTTTGTGTAATATCTTTGGTAATTTTAGGAAAAAAAAAGGTACAAAGAAGAATATAAATTAAGCTCTGAAAGGCTTTTTGAAATAATAAAAAAGCTACAGTCCTACATAAATAAATGAGTGACGGAAAAGTGGTTGCAGAATGAAAATATTTAGGTGTTTGGTGACCAAGGTTTACTGACCTATAGCAACAAATTTTGTATGTCATGTTTGCTTTGAAGAGCGTTGCCAGTTTTGCCTAACAAGCCCCCGTGCGAATTCTCTCCTATATTTCCCGTTTCCTACGGTGCGGTTTTGATACTGGCTGGTGTAATATTGCATAACAATCTTAACTGCAGTACTGGATTTGCACAGCTGAAATTAACACTTTAGCATTAGTGGGTCTCTGTCCTTATTAACTCCCATAACAAGTTCAATCTGAAATCTAATTTGTATTCAAACAGATTAATGCCACCAAGCAATCCTGAACTGATGTTTAACCGTGAAACATCACCACGTACAATAACAATTTAATGAAGTCATCTTTCCAACCACTATTTGCAAATGCAAATGCAAAAAGAAAAAAAAAAAAAAAAAGTAATAATAAATGTATAGGTGCCCATCTCGGTAATCTTAGATATTCCAGAAAGATTTGTTGACCCATTAAAACTCACGTTAAACAACCGAGAACCTGCCACTGTACTATTCATTCTCTAATGTAAGTGAATTCTGTTGGTGCTGCATACGTTTTTCTTTGTGCTGTTCAATTTTGTGGCATTTGCTAATATTCACCATTGCTGCCAAAAAAAAAATTACCAAAAAACCAAACCCAAAAAAAAATACTGCTTTGTGGAATGAATCTGTGTTGCTTCCTACAGTGTTTCTATGTTCATCTGTCATTCATTCTCATTCTTGCAGTACTTCGTTTCTCTCTCTCCGTTGGACAACCCTTCCACATGTATAGTGCAGCATTTGGGACCTTTTCAAAAAACAACAAAAAAGAGACACCGAAATGGAATGTTTTCCATAGCTAAAGAAAACATGGTGGCATCTGAAGGAAACTGGAATGAATGACAGAAAAAACTACAAACAATTCAATGACATTCAGCTTCGTATAATAAAAACACCTATTAACATTCATCACAAAGTACAGAAAACGTTGAAGCCTCCGAGAGGCCCTGGGCCCAGATGAGGCCTGAGGTCAGAACTTAAAATGGTAGAGGAGAAGTGGGGCGGGGGAATAAAAGCAATACATTAAAAAGTTTGGGATAATTTTTTCTTTTAACCCCTCCCCGATATACACACTCACACACACACACACACACACATATCCACACACGTGCACACACAGGCCTTCCCCATCCCAAATGGAAGCAAAAAAAAAAAAAAAAAAAAACCAAAAAAACAACACAAATGGAGTAAAGGCAGTGATAATCAACATGCAGTACTGTGCAAATATGTTGTCCATTGGAATCCTTAAAATCTGGGCAAAGACTTGATCTGCAGTTCAGGTGTACATGCTCAGTTTGATGTCCTCAAGTGTCCAAAATTGGCAGGACCTGCAGTCCACAGTTGGCTGCTAAATGTTAAGTGAATCAGTTTAGCAAATTTACAACACTGATGTTGACTGTAAGAGAGGAAAATCCCAAGTACCAAACAAGTCCATCCAATGCACAGAGTACAAATTCCTTTTTTCAACAAAAAGTAGAAAAATCAAAAATACTCCCAAATGGGATACTTGATGGCACTAAGAGTTAACATATTTCATAGTTGTCAAAGTGGACTGAGAATCCTCCAGACTGTACAATAATGGAGAGATTTCACAGCTAAGTTTGACGTGTTCTTCCAATCTTCATTCTCAGGATAATGATGTCAGACATACTCATTCTATGTCCTCATTTACAGGTTCATCTTCATAATCTCTGTCGTGATCGAAATCTGGACTGTGGTTGGCTGTTGTCACTAAGGATAGCGGGCCTTCATTTTCATCTGGATCTAATGGTTCTTCTTTGACATGCACGGGGTGCCTGCGAAAATGAAAACAGGGTCAATCAGCAAGCTGCTCGTTAAGAAACGGTTTTGACAGCTCGGGCAGTTTGGGGAGAACCGTGGGGTGGTTTGGGCGTCAGGATCTGGTGTGCCAGGCGCCGGAGCTCCAGACACCAAGGAGCAGCCCCAAAAGGTGGGCACCGGGCACGCGAAGCCTTCGCCGGGGAGGCAGCGCTCAACCGCCTGGCTTCCCCAGGAAAAGATTCTGGGAGGAGCACCTCGATGGGGCTTCCGCCTCGGGATGGAAGAGAAAACGCTCTCAGCTGACATATTAAGTTGATTAATACAATCTTTGGATAAATAAGCGGAATAAGCAGCCGAAAAGCAGCGCGGCGGTTTGTCAGCCCGCCGAGCCGGCGGAGGCTGGGCTAATCACCGCGCCGTGTGTGCGGCGTCTCTCGTTAACATGCAGAACCTGTGAGACAACTCTCCAGAGGACGACCCCAAGTGAGGTTCTATCATTAATCAACTTCAAGCAAACACAGCAAAGAGACACCATGATACATGCTTTAAACTCCAAATTAATGCATATTTTTACAAACTGTCAATAAGGGAAGAAAAGCCCTGCCAGGAAACACAAACAGAGAGGAAAAGGCTCGCTCAACACAACAATATGATAAGAAAGCACAGTCCTAACGAGAATAATAACGCTGTCAGCTGTAAACAAGGCAGAACATGATCCCCAGCTCATGGTGGGCACAAGGATGTACTAAAGAGATGAGATCTGCCAAATTTCTCATTATGGCATAGCACATGAATAACCCGCAGGGGAACGGGGCTTGGTCATTCAAAACGGGTACGATAACAATTGAAAAATGTTGTTCGTAAATCATATTTACAACAAATCCTATACAAATACAAATTACCTTTTCTTTTTTTGTTCGGCAGCTTTTGAAATGTAAAATAGCCATGTGAGTCAATAGTGTCTTGTTGGTGGGACTTTATAGGAAAGTAGAATTTTATTGACATTACCAAGTATTAATAATGCGACACAGCAATGGAGACCCTGTTTGCTTCCTAAATAATTGATGTTGTAGGCAATCCCTTAAAATAAAGTGTTAATGAGTTCAAGTCCCACTCTGTCTCTCATTGAGTAGATATCCACCTCCTAGAGTCTTGTTTTTTCTCCACGCGAGCTGATTTAACCCTTTCACGTAGGCTACTTGGAAACGTAATCCGAAGTGCCAGCATTCCTTGCAAGAACTTTTTCTCCCCTTGCACAGCTTTGCTTTAAAGCGAATGATTTAAAATAGCTGTATTCTATAATACATTTTGCACAGAGAGGAACAACAATACTTTTTGTACTCTGTTGCACCGACAGACAGGCAGAATAAATCACTGAGCAGGGAAAAGGCAGCCCTGCCTGCTCCAAGAGACCAGGGTGAACCAGCCGTACGCTGGTACCGCGCACAGAGCCGCATCGCCCCCTGTTCATTCATTTCAGCCTGAACCCGGCTCAGTTTGGGAAGCACCTAAGTTGCTGACTACACACATCTCTAATGTGAGCTGCAAATGCCTTTCAAGTCCCTGCATATTTCAGCTTCTTGAGTTGTGAAGTGCTAGATCAATACTTCGGCATTATCTGCACCTTCCTGCCCGTCCAAACAAGGCAGGGTGGGGAGAAGTGCTGCTGCTGCCGAGCAGTACCCGCACACACACACACACCTCTTCCCTTCAAATTTACAAATACGTGTCCCATCAAAACATGTCTGGATCAAAGAGGTTCCTCTGCACATTGAATTATTTTAGCTGCACATCATTAAAGGCAGAAGAAGCATCCCTAAAACCAACACACCCATCCCCTGTCCCTGGGGAGGGACATGCTGATGAACTGGGAGGACTGGTGCCAAAGGGAAATATCCTTCCCCTGCCCCAAAGTGCTCCGTGCAGGACAAGATCCAAGTATCAGGGGTTCAGAACTAACCAACCCCTTCAGCACATGGAACAGCCCGCTGGATGAAGCCCGCACGCCGCTGGGCATGTGCTGAGTGTCTTGGCGGCTTGTGGCCCGAGCGAACACGAAACCGTGCTGATTAGTTGCAACTAGAAAAACTTACATTATGAATAGGCTGTGGGGCCCTCACTTGGGAGAAAACGTGAAATGAAAAACAGAAGAAAAAGGGGCAAAGAGTGACTGCACACACAGACTGGTAAAGTGTGTGCTACGCAGCCTTTATGGCTGGGATCCCTTTTTCCTGCTGTTCGAATTTAGAAGTCTTGCTTGTTGCCTTTTTGGTTTTGATGTTGCTGCCAGGCTTATTTTTACTTTTTAATTATTATTTTTGGAAATGCAGATGGAACATTTTCAAAGGTAAGAGGAGAACGTGCTTCGCACAACGAAGAGGTGGCACCGGCACGTGGAAGGGAATTTCTTCACGCAGGGACCACGTCGCAGTCTCCCACCACATCCTTGCACCGCTTCGTGGGCAGGAACGAATGGGTGCCAGCAGATAAGGGAGGTACCCGCTGTGCTCACAACAACCCGAAATTCTGTGAAAGCTCCTTCAAAGGGCTCTGAACCTTTCCAAAGCAAACCCTGACCACCTTCTGGTTTTGTTATGAAAGCAGGTGAAACCAGGTGGTTTTAAGTGAGTTTCTCTTTGAGGTTTGGTTCGGTTCCCAGAAGTTGAAGCAAAACTTAAGGAGCGAAAAGCAAAGCAAGCATCAACTTACGTGGCTCAGCCCTGAGCGAGACATCACCGGGGAGGGCCACAAAGGCAAGGGGAGGCACAGCCACACCGCCCTCTGCCCAGAGCTCACGTGTTGGACAGGCATCAGACAGCGAGCTTGGCAAAAACTCCATCCCCCAAATTAGGAGGGTTATATCTGGGTAATGCAACCCCCCGGGGAGGGATTTGCATGGAAAACAAAAATAATTCATCTCCTTGCATACTCTGTCAGTCATAACCACAAAGCGGCACGTGAGGAGGAAGCCGTACTGAATTAGGGATTTTACTCAAACATTTCAGAGCAACTGGCAACATTCGGTTTAAATAAGCTCAAAGGCAAGGGGAGGCTTTTCTATCTCTCAAGTAAGTCTGAATCTCTGTTTTCCATCTCCCATAGAGGGGAGGAAAACCCATCGTATCTGAACTACGGAAAAGGTAACTGCTGGTCTAAGTGAAAAAAAGAAATAAAAGGGGGAAAAAAAGAAAGAAAGGAAAAAAAAAAAAAGGTTTCCTATTTCTTTTTTGTAGGAGCAGAATTTCAGCCTGTTCCTTTTAAGTAGATGCTTAAGACTCCAGAAGGGGTTAACAATAAATAACCTTGCTGAACACAGATTCCCCTTCTTTTCACATCTGAGTAATTCTTTTGTTTGTCCACTCTGGGAACAGAGGAGTTTTTAATAAAGCTGACTGTTGTTTAAAGCCACTGAGTTCTGGTGGTGCACACAGCATGGAGTAGTTTGCTTTGTGGCTACCTTTGGAGCATATCAGGATGAAAGTGTTATGTCCCCAAGCTGTAATTATGCGACTACTTTCTAGTGTTTCAAAAGGAGGGAGAGGAAAAAAAAAATAAAAACGAAAAAAAAAACCCTAGCCGAGGTTCAATGTGTCATAAAAAGGAAACGAATGAGCGGTAATAAGACTTCAGCTAAAGTGTTAGACTTCTTAGCTGTCATGTTAACAAGGTCTTCTAAACCTTACAATAAAGTTTAAAGCTTGATTTATTTTAATATACTGAAATTGTTTAAAAATAATTTGCATTATGACAAGGAAATCTGTTCTGAGAAAAAAATTGGAAATGTCGGTAACGAAGCCTGCTCAGTGAAAAGCAGAGGTTGCACAGCGTCTGCAAAACTGCTCTTGACTCGTGATTTTATTTACTAAACAGGGCAAACCCGGTGACGTCTGAATGGTGCTCTGGCTTTAGATCCCTTCCAACTACTTAGAAAGACCATTTTGATGGGGAAGCTCAGAGGCTGGTATTGGAACATCACCTAGCCACATTTTACTTAAGCAAAAAGAAATGTTCAGCGGAGAACACATATATTATCAATTCTGAGAAAATGAAAACACTCAGGAAACAATCATTTCCATATTACAACAGAAAATTGGATTTTCTGGTGAATAATGAAAATGAAGCATCCCTCCCCCTGTCCTTCTCTCTCTCCAGTATTTGTTCTGTGCCCCTCAACTTGGTATCAATGTGCTAAGAGAAGATTATTAAGTGCAACAAAGGCCACGACTGTGCACAATTCTGGAAAATGTCCTAGCCTGTTTCAACTCAGTTATTTTTCTCCCCTCACAGTCTCTTCAAAGACAGTGAAACCTTAGGTGAAATGAGAAGTGCACGAACTACGCTAGCCTTGAACTTGCAAAAAATAATTACTTGGATTAACGCAACATCATAAATGTTCGTCCTCGTCTGTTAGGCCAGGAGAAACCCTTGGGAGAAGTCTCCTTTCTGGAGAAAACCCACGTCCCTCCACTCCAGCCCTGCGTGGTCACGGGCAGAGGATAACAAATTGTGACTGAAACTGCCTGAAGATGAATCCGTTTGTGATAGATGGAAAGTGTGTCATGTAATGCTACTTTGGGAGAGATAATTAATACTGCACAAACAACCACTGGAAAAGCTAAACACATTATTTGAATGTTTTGAAGTAAATGGTAAAAGACAATGTTTAAATTAATTATTAATTAAAAATGAATGTTGCCATCTTTAAAGATTTTTTTTTCAAAGCACATTGTGCGCTGATTTAAAATGCTGCGATATCAAAGTACCCAGAGCTTCAGATTCCTTCGTGCCCCCTCCCCTCTGACAACACATTATGCAGGTGGGAAACTTTTTTGCCATTAAATGCTAATTAGTTTCACAACTAATTACTACAGTGGTATTAGGTTAATGTTTTTCTACTTTTTGATTTAGACTTACTTTTGTAAATCCCTTATTCAAATTACTTTGAAGTGAAAGACTACAAATTAGTTCTCTTTTTAATGCGTAATGTGAGCCGTGGCGAGCCAGCCAGTGATTTTAGAGCCATGCTAATAACACCGGCAGCATGGCAGCGCTGCTCGCACACGCGTTCACTTGCACAGGTCGTCGACCACTCCGGATAGTTTTTAAAATTTGAGAACTACAAGACTTACAAACTCCGGCTTCCTCGCCAGCTGCCAATTATCCGGTATGCAATTTGAGGGGAGGGGGGAATTTACAGCTTTGCAAACTCGCTCCGTCACCCCATAAATACTGAACACACCCATAGGGGCATCACACCCTTCCTGCCTTACCCTTTCCTCTGCGAGCTGGCTGCCCTGGTGCCATTCATGTTGAGCAGGGACAGCAATCCCCCATTACTTCATGCGGTTATATATGCACTCATTATACTGCCGTCTGTTGCTATAATGCTCCTATTAATTTTCTTTTTGATATTTTAAGAGCAATCTATAAATCATGCAGACCTTCACATGTGCCATCATTAATGCTTAGCAAGGCCGCTGTGCATCGAGGGTTTTTTCAAACCCGCCCATTTCCCAGTTCTGCCCCACTGGGCGCGCTTGTCGCTTGGTACAGAGGGGAGAGAAACACCAAAAAATGCAGTTGCCTCAGAGTTTTGCAACCCTGCAGCCCAAGGTTTAAAGAAGAGTTAAAAATGAGTTAAAAATTTTACAGCCCCGTGTGCTTGTCAGACTGGATCGAGCTGATTCCTTCATGTGAGTAAGGTGGTAAGAGGCCCTTTTATGTCCTCAGCTGCCCAAGCAGGTCCCCAAACGGAGATCTCCGCTTGTGCTGCTCACTCCAAGAACCTCAGAACCAAAGTGCGAAGAGCTCCGAAGCCAGAGCCCAGCAGGCCAAGGACGCCCAGCTGAGCGCACGCATCTCTGCCATACTTACATTGCTTGCATAGGGGAACGTCCTGGACTACTGTCACTCCCATTACTGTTCGTATGCTCCATTGCACCATTAAGCTCTTCCCTCATCGCGTTGGCTAAATTGCCCAGAGTGGGATTTCCCATGGAAGCAGTAGTGTATAGAGGTATACTGTTCTCAGCCATTGAAGCCTGCCAAGGACACAAACAAACATATGAAGAGCCATGACTAACGTTTTTATACATTGCACAACACGCTCATTTATTCCAAAACATTCTCCACATTTACATTATTTGCAATTGCTGTTTTTTTTTAAATATTGTGCTTTCTGATAGGTATTACCCTGATTCCACCAAGGGAAATTTAACGTAATTTACATCTGGGTTTATGCATTCAGAGCTGCACTGGCTTGTGAGCGAAAACGGAGCTTTCCATTCCCTGTTTGGAATTACACCTCCTGGAAAAAATAAAACGTGCCTTTCCTATTCTCGTTTTGCAAAATTGTGTTTGGGGCTTTGGGTTTTTTTTTGTGGCTTAGGCTTGGTTTTTGGTTTTGTTTTTAACGAAAGGTTAATGAGAAAAAAATTACTCGCTCGGCTGCTAACTCCCTCCTAGCAGAGCGAACAGGCACACAGCGGGATGGCGACGTTCCTGAGCTTTGTTTTTCTCATGACATGAGTATGAAGCTGTGGTTCGTGCACGCTGGATTTCTCGGAGCTGCAGTGACACACCTGAGAGCGGAGCCACTCCATGTGAAATTCGCAGCCCTGTCTTGTCACCGGAAACCGAAAATCTGACGAATTCTAACAAATCCTCCCCCCGTCACTTTTTAAGCATCAGCAACTCAGCTCTTCTCTAACAGCTCTGACCATTTTATTGAGATTTGCCATTGTTCTGGAGATCCACCACGCAGAGGCACGCCGCGGTTAACTTTCTAAATGGAAATCTTTGTACAAAGAGAATGAACTGCTAAATATTTCCCTTCTGATTCCCACCGCTCTGCCTGCTAATATTTACTGTATGTCAGGATTAGCTCATGTTGACGGCACGGGCCCGTGCCTGGCGAGGTGGGAGCGCAGAAGCCCCGAGCCTCCGAGGAGCCCGGCGCTTGGCGGGGACTGCTGCTCAGGGAGGGAGGTCGGGCTTTGCAGGGCCGTCGCGCCGAGGGACTCGGAGGACATTTAACCATTTCACCCATCTGAGCCGGATCCAGCTGACATCATCGGCAGCTTTCCGAGCCGCGGCAGCGCCGGAGAGCCCCAGATGCTGGCTCGGCAGCGCTCGACCTGCGCTGGGGGGAGGTCAGGCGGCTGCCGAGCCAAAAACTCCATCTGAGTCTGGGGCTGCATGATGCAACCTGCCCATGGGAGGGGAATTCATGCAAACGCGCTCCCCACCGAACGCTCTCATCCGCTCCTAATTCGTGGGACAAAACTCCGTGCTCGTTGCCATCTGAGCCAGCAGAGCTGTTCCCAGGCAAGCGGAGCCAGAGACGAGGGCTGGGAGGGGGGACGGCCAGCCCTGCCAGCAGCATCTTCAGGAGCATGGCCCCTTTTATTCTTCCTTACGGTGACCTCTCCATGTGCAGCCCTATGTGTCACACATGATTACAAAAGCTATTCTAACGGGGAGGATTATTTTTATCTTCTTGATTCAACAACCGGCAAACTCATTGTGATTAGGGGATGCAAAGAATGGTTCACATTTCCTGCACTTGGCAAAATAATGACTCAAGTTCTTCACCCATAGTGATAACTTGTAATTGCAGTAAAGCAATTTCTTGGGGGAGAGGTGGGACACGAGGAGTAGCTGCTATGAAGATAATAATAGTGGTGGTGGTGGTGGGAGGGGGTTGGGAGCACGAAAGCCCCCGGCGACCTGCTGGGAAAAGACAGTGCTGGTGAGAGCTGGAGTGCCCCTACCTTCCCCACACACAGCAGGGAGAGAGCTGCTGCTCCCTGGCCACGAGGGAAAACAGATGGAGGAGGCATCGGAAGGGTCTGGGAGAAGAAGAGGGGAGGCACGGGGAAAAGAAAAAACATATGGGGAAGCTGACTGCACGAGGGAGGTCAGCGTGCCAGCGCTGCCTTGTGCTGCCCACGCCAAACAGCTTCGCCCAAGCTGTCCTGCACCATGAGCACCTGGAAATCTGGCCTCTGAATCTAACCTCAGGAACAGGAACCTGCTTGGTTTATTTTAAACCCAATGGAGGACCTGTCTCAGTGCAATAAACATCATGTTTATCACCCCAGTTTATTACAGGGGGTACAAAAACTGTAGCAACTCTGGCCCAGGCTCTTCTCTCCACGAAGTGAGTTCCTCCAGTGCTACGTGAGGCCACGGGCATGTGCCACTTCCAGGGAAAGTGGGGAAGGGAAGCGGTTTGGAGGTTATCACAAAAGACAAGAATGGATGGAGATGACGACAACGACACGTGTTTCAGAAATAAAACACGAACAGTTCCGTATGATAAGCATATTAATTGAAATTAGTCACATAGTTAACAATGTGAAGAAATGCAGGATCATTTCATTTTTGCCTTTCAGCCTCATGAATGTAAAATGTGCTTGTAATCTTAATACTATTCAAGAGACAAAGCAGTCTTTAAAAATCACACTTCACAAGACTCAAGGGAAAATAAGTTACTAATGAATGGTATTTACAGTTGCTTCATTTAAACATGCTTTCATTTGCTTTTCAGAAGTTACTGCATAAACTCAAATAATTAGGAGAAATGCAGAACATCACTTTTCTCCTAATAATCTGCTTCTTGGCTGAGAAAAGAGAAGTCTGGTAAACCTTCCACAAAATGTGGTTGCCCAGCAAACATCCATGGCCATCAGTGAGCTTCTGGAGAAGCAACCCTCAACAAATGACCAGGGTGCAACCACGTGAGGTGCTGCCCCAGGCTGAATTTGCACGGTAGGGCACAGGCTTGGACCCAAGCACAAAACACCCAACAAACAAAAACCACCCTGCAAATCCAGGGCACAGTAATGCATTTGCGTCTTTGGTTCGTTTAGTGAACACTGACTTCACCTGATGTTTTTGAGACAGACTCAGGAATTTGTAGGGATGGAAAAAAATGTGAACCTGATGTGCAGCACATGAAAAACGTCTGGAGAAGCACACACTTCCACACTGCAAGTTATTAATTGTGCACCAACTCTTTGTGCGTTTCTATGTTGTGAAAAACAGAATTTTTGTCTTACAGTTACAGGAGTTTAAACCAATAAAAATTCCCATTTTTTTCCATAGGAATTGCGACGTTTGTTTTTCAACAACAATGGGAAGATATGCAAAAATAGCCCTTAAAAGAAAAGGGGGAAAAATGATCTGCTTTCTCTTTAAAACCATGAACAATAGAAGGTCACGTGGCGCAGTATCCTATCATTCAGCACATTAATAGCTGTGCTAGAGTAATTACACTTGTGGTATTTTTGCCTCAAGTGAAATTCTGAAATAAGAGGATGGAAATTATGATACTGCTGATAAATATTAATAAGTGAACTTTTAATTTTTTTGCCACAATATTCAAAATGCTAAGCATCTAGCTAATGCTGAAGCAGCCTGATATGTGTTTGCCTCCAGGGACTATGATGCTTTATGCACTTAAGAAAAAAGTTTAACGGAATTAAAATTTAATATCTAATTAGAGCAAGGCTAATATATTTTGAAATGAGTGGGGAAGACACACGCCTCTGTTGCATATTTGCTACAGTTATTAATCTTACCTGTAAAGCAGCATTGAGAGGTGTGCAGTAGGTGTGGCTGGTCTGTATGTTTTTAATAAGAGAAGGGTTACTGCATAAGAAAAACATAAAAAAGAGAGTTAAATGCAACCAACCCCTGCACGAGCGCGTCAAGCATGTAATGCTTCCTCCCACACCAGAAAACTAGAGCTCAGATTGTTTTTCCACACAAATTCTCTTTTGTTTCTCTTTTTCTTTAAATCTGAGTTGATTTTTTTTTCCTACGGTTATCATATTTGTCTTTACTTAGTAAGAAATATCATTATCTCTTGACGTTACCTCGCCATGTGTTCTACTACCCTGCGTTAGTAGCACATCTTGGCATCTCTGCTCATTTTAGCTGTGTTCAGGAGAAATTTTCCAATATTCGTCGTGTCTAGGAGCCAGTTACCATGTAAAGGTCCATCGTAAGGAGGCTATGATCAAAAGCATCACGGGATATTTTAAATACTGCATAAGGCAAATTATTCTCGAAGCTGCTGGCAGCAGAATTGCTCGCAACTGAGCAGCAGGACCAAGAGAGAGGTCTTGAGCCGTATTATTTCCTCCCAGGGAAAGGGCAGGTGGCCCTGACTGGGGACTGCCCATGCCATCACCCATTAGTTTACATCTTAAAGTTTACATACGGGGACGGATTTGAGGAAAATATATGCAAAGCTCATCCACTCTCTCTTTATTGGGCATCAACAAATCACTGGTCCCCACTGGAGGAAAAGAAAAATCATCAAATACAAACTAGATGAGCTTTTTTTTTTTTTTTTTTCATGTGGGAATAAATCATGGTGTGAAGAGTCTTAACTGAGCCTGTCCCACAGGGACCGGCAAGGATCAGTTGTCCTGGAGAGATGGCCTTCGAGAAAAGGTCAAAGAAAATTGCTTTGGGAACCACAGGAATATTTGTGCGTGGTTGTTGTAGACACAGGATGCCCTGTTGTTTATAATCTTTACAGCTGGTCTCACTGCACTTTCAAATTATTATTTTTTTTTTTCAGTTAATTCAGTGTTTCTGTTTTAAAAGCATCTAACCATATTTCTGATTAAGAGTTGCAAACCAAAGCATACAATTGAAAGCAAAGGAATATATCAGATTAAAACTTCTCTGAAGCCTTTCCTTGCATATATGTCTTCTTGACAGATCTACAGCAGCTTTTCTGCACTAGCGTGGATAACTATTTTAGCCTACATTGCACTATAAACAAATGCTCTTAACAAACATGTCACAGTAGAGTTATTATTATAGGCATTTGGATTATCAGAGTAGGACACACAAAATAGACATATAACAACCAAAACTTTAGTTTCTTTAGCAGCAAAGGTGATGTCACTATTTCGTGAAATGCAAGTCTACATGAGATGGGTAAATCATGCAAAGCAAAGCAACAGCAGAAAAAAAAATTAAAGCAAGTAAAAGCTCTTACTGTGCAACAAGCTCGCCAAAGTTTTCATCAGGGCAGTATTTTCGAGGACGGCCTCGTTGAATATGACGGCCACGTTTAAACTCTTCATCATCAACAGTCCAAAAGGACCCAAACTCATCCTCTACTCTGATAAAGCACTTATGCAGTGAGAGGTTGGTGCGAATGGCACCCTGGGACAAGAGCAGCAGCAAAGGAGATGAAGTGGAAACAAAGGGACACGGGATCGGGGACAGAACAGACATCAAATACAGGGAAAAGGAAAAAGAAAATAAAATGCAATAAGCATAAGCAAATGGTTTGTGAGGGTTAATATGCATTGCCACCTACAAGCTACTAGCATGTGATGCAACAAACACCAAGCAAGCAGGGTCAGGGTACTGGTGGGCATACAAACAGTAGTGATGAGATGTTGGTCTTGGTTTCCCTTAACTGAAACAATGCGAAACCACCTGTGGTTGGTCTAACACCAGCTAGCAGCCAAAAGCCTCTACGTTAAACTGTAAGCATGATCCAAGCTAGGCTAAGAAGTTCAAACATGGTGGACATACCCACTGATCTTTTGTGGCCTTCGTTTTTGGAACTCTAGTTCATCCACTGTCCATACTGCCCCTTTAACGTTTTCTACTCGCACAAAACACTTGTGAAGACTAAGATTATGACGCACTGCATTCTGCAGCAAGTATAAAAGAGAAAACATTCAAAAACTTTCTATGAGAAAATGCTCATCATTGTCCAAGAACAGCAGCACAGTCAGCTTGACAGTCCTCATTTTGCAATGTTAACCCCCTTCCCCTCCCCACACCCAGCTCTTTACATCTTATTTTGCACAGATAAAATAAATACAAAAGTTTAAACCCAAGGTTAGAAAATCAAGTTATTGTTATCATTTATCCGCAACGCGAATGAGCACAGCCATCAGTTTAAACATGCATGTTGTATAATACGGCACATTTCATACACAACCCAAGAGGAACATGGCATTGACATTTTCAAAACAAATACAGGCGCTCTGCAAAGAGAAGCAGTTTTCCTCTCCTGGAAAAAAAAGAAAGCGGTTGGGAAGAACAGAAAGGATTTAATGTAAGCATGGGCGGCTCGAGTGAGCAGGGAGGCACTGGAGCTGGTGCTTCCGCGGTTTCCCACAGCCGGGCTAATGCGAATCAGGTGCTGAACCTCCCTGCACACTAGCGCCGGGGACCGGGGCTCGGCAGCACCCCGCCGGCCGGCACGGCACCGGCTCCTGCCTCCGCGGCATGCGCTTATATGGAAGTTGGCTCCCGTTCCTGGCAGGCTGCTGCGCTGACTGATCTGAGCCTCTGCCAAGTGAAAACACGAGGAGGGCTCTCCGAAACAAAGTGCTAATATCCCCACAGCTCATCACCCCCAGGGACCCGCGCCCCTGGTGCTCCCAGGCGCCGGCGTCAGGGGCTCGGGTGAGCTCTGTGAGGCAGACGAGCCCGCTCGGCCCCTGCGACGTGTTGGGACCGTGCCCAAAGCTGGCCGTGATGAGCCACCTCGCTGCAGCACGGCAGGCTCTGGGTTTCTGTCTCTGCTCCCTCCGAAATGGTGCCGAGGGCCTCGTTATTCCTCACGAGGGGTGCCATGCCCCGTGCCCGCTTTATGGGGTTTCTCAGCAAACAGCCCCGCTACCAAGCACCCCGGCTCGTGCGTGGAGCTGAAAGGGGGCCTGGTAAACAGGGAGAGCAGAAGAAGCCATTTGCTGAAAATATGCAGGCGAACAAACTCCATCCATCATCACTGGCACCATTGATTTAGTCAATCTGGTTGACTCGTTAGCAGGCGCAGTGCCAGCCAAACACATGGCCTGGGTCTAGGCAACCAAGAGACCACAATTTTTTTCCCTCCCGTCGTCGTCATCTTTTTTTTTTTTTTTTTTTTTAATGAACATCGGGTCTGGATGGTGAAAGGGAGCTCTAATCATGAATGTCTAAATCACTGTGCAAACAAAGGGTACGCACAGCGCATTTGTCATGTAAATTAAGAGGCAGTGGTGTGTGTGCTTGTGGGGAAAGGCAAAGACTCTTTTGCTACTTCTCCACGTCCCTGCAATCACTAGCAGTCCCAACCCTCCTGTCCCTGCTTCAGGGGAGGTTTCTGCCTGCTCTCAGCAGATACTTGGATGGAAATGAGTCTCCTTTGGCTCTAAGTGCCTGATCCTGCGGACACAGGGCCTGACCCTGCTCCATGGCACGCTCCATGTGCTTCAACTCTTCCACAGGGCTCCACTGGGGAACTGGTGGAACCAACCTTGGATATGCTTTTCCTCTCAGCACGGCAGGGGGAGGCTGAAATCTAGCTGGAAGTCAACCTGGCCACCAGGGCTGCTTCTTTCTGCCCTTACTTTATTCTCCTTACTTCATTCCTTCCTTTATTATCCTCTTCTTCTTTTTTTTTTTTTTTTTTTTTTAATTTTCTTTTTCCCCTACCTCTCTAAGTTCTGACTGGTTTTGAAAATTTCGGCAAAAGCCCTGATTTTGAGGTGGAGGAGAAATGCCAACGCCCCACGCCTCCCGGGCTAAAACCAGCGAGCTCAGCAGCCGCCGGTGGGTGCCGAGGTCCGCGCGAGTGCAACCTGACACAGGGCTGCCGGCCCACATCTGGGTAACTCAGGCAGTTTCCTGTGAAAATGGGAACGCTGTCAAGTCTGGAGCAAAATGTAAGAATAATAATGCTATTTCCCACAGTGAAAGTTGATCTCCTAGTTAATACAGCAGTTGATCAAACGCATACAGCAAAGTTCAGTGAAGTGAGTCCTCAGAGTTTGTAAACAGTCTCTAAATACACAGCTGAGCAGAAATATTTGTGTTCTTTACATGTATTTAATGCTGGAGAAATGCTTTCCAGTCTGTTCTTGCTCTCTTGAAGTCAATGCGCAACTTGACATTGAGGGCTGGGGCTGCTGGATCAGGCTCTTGCTGAAGATTTTGAGGCAGACAAGTTGGATTATTTGCAGCATGTCCATGAAGAGCTGCCCTCGCTTTCTGTTTTCAATATGATCACTTATTTAAGGAATTCGTCACAGAACAAAATGCTTTATTTTCACTGCCTCTGGATACTTGCTATCTAACAGTTTTATTCGAACAACACCTCACGTTTCAGAGCCACACCTGCAGCCCGTGCCTCATGGCTGCAATTCAGTGCCAGCAAATTACTCCAAAAATAAAGGCAAACAGACATTGCCTCTGACCTGTCAGAACCAGTTCACAGTGCTCCCTTAGCAATCAGCTTAACAGAAAAATTAGGAGCTATTATTGTAAGATTATATATTTACCTTGTTAAAAATATTTGTATGCAAGCCACTTTTGCAGAAAAATTACCCTGAACATGCTTGAATATAGAAAATGAAAGGGTTTGTTATTTTAATAGCTGCTCGTGCTCTGCGGTACAGCATTTTGGGGAAGAGGTTCATTTTTAAAAAGTCTTTATTCCTGCACTCGTCTGGTTTTTTGAAACAAGTCTCAAGGAAACTTGCCCAAACCAAAACCTGAGCCTAAACTTGGGGAACACTGACTCAAATGCCCCCTAAGCATTAGCTGAAGGTGAGCACAAATCAGCACATATATATTCAAATGATTTGGATTCTGCAATTAGACCCTTACGCCTGCACTGTGCCCCATGGGCTTCCCATCATGCCAACGCAGAGCTACATTTCCATCCCTGCTGTTCCTGAAGGCTGGCACAAACCTGAGCAGTACAAAACCTGCGCTACTTAAGTGGACACCAATTCTGGAACGTGAGGTGAAGCTTTTCTTCCCAGGTAGTGGAGCAGGACTAGGTGCAGGTGTCTGTGAGGGGTCTGCAAATGGACCTGCTGGGACACACTGCTCTTCTGCAAGCCCAGGGGTTGCCAGCCCTGCCTCTCTCTTCCTCTGTAAGCACACTGCAATTGCACGTGGCTCCTGGGACTCAATTTTAAGTGATGCACAAGCTAATTCCTGAAACTAGCCTCGCAGGACATACAGCCAAGGCTGCCTTCTTCCACTCCCTTCTCCACTTCCCTTCCTTTTGCTGCTGGAACTATATAGGATTTTTGCTTTAGACCCACACCTGCAGCTGCTGAAAAGGCCTACTGGAAGCACTCCAGCGGCAAAAGACAGGCAGGTCTAAATGGATCTTAAATCAAGGAAAGTTAATTTCCTTTCTGGATAGTAAGGAGGCTGCAAAGTGAAACACTGCTCATGTTTTCCAACTGAAGTCAAAGAATCAAAGCAGCAATCACATAGACTTTTCCTGAATCTAAGAGGTTACGGACCACGGTTGAAAATGTACAAAATTGCCCTGGGATCTGAATTAAAAGCATAATGTGCTACTAAAACTAAACTAACTTCCAAGGACCATTTTTAGCTCCATCCTTTGATGGAATTAATCTAAATGCAGGCTGAGACAGGAAAAATATGAAGAGCTAATGAAACAGCAGGTATGGGACATATTCATCCTACCTGGTCATTTGAAGTTGTTAGAGAACAAACGGAGTTGCCTAGATTAAGAGAAGCTCAAAGTACTAGGATGCAATTTTTACTGCAACGCAAGATCCTATTATTTGATTCATTCATTAGTAATTATACCAGCTTTAGAAGCCGGTGTGGCTATTATAATGTTATGTAGAAGGGAAAGAGTGGCCTCCAAAACAGAAAATAAAATTAGCTCCTCAGACCCCTTATCTAACAGTATCAGAGATGGTTACAGTAGGAAATTGAAGTGCCAAATATCAAGTTTTAGTTCTGTTAAACAGATTTCTTATGGTGGGGCTTGCTTCTTGCATATTATGTTCGATAAGCTTCTGCTGTGTGACTAAAAAAAAAAGGAAGTTTATAACAGATCTGCATATGTAGCTCAGAGTCAATTGATAGAGGAAAGAAATCCACTTATCTATAGATCCTGGGAAAAAAAAAAGTAGTTGTGATTACAGTCTGCATAACTAAAAAGACAAACAGCATATCTTCCACTGACACAATAATGTTACCTCTTTTTTTCTTTTTTTAATATGTTCCAGCTGAAGGGCTTGAGTTTCACTGCTAGCAGCAACCACACAGAGGAACTCGTGGCATAATCACAGAACATAAAAGCCAATAATGGGGATTCAATTAGTGGTTTTCAAAGGCAGAAGAATTTTTCTGCCAAATATCAAATTCTTCTTGCAGATAAGGCACCTAGTGTGTGTCAAAACTGCCGATCTAAATTTTCATGTCCACATGCCGTTACAATTTGTTATGTCATCAGCAACGTCTATTCAGTACATGTCAGATATCAAAGGCAAGAGGCAGACACAGGATAATGCTTACCTTCCACGTCGCCGCGTTGCGTCTGAAGTAAGCAAACATTCGTGTGAACCAGTTGTAGATTTCATTTAGTGTTAGCTGTTTTTCTGGAGATTCGAGGATGGCCTTGTGAAGCAAATCAATTGCAAGATCAGTTATGAACAAACCAGTTCAAAATACATTCAGAGTTTCACTTGAACAAGCACAAGAAGGAAAGGAAGAGAAGCAAGGAAAAGAGAAGAGATTTGGAGCAAAAATCCAAAGGAAGGTTTTCACAATACAAACTAAGATTAATGGCTGTATTTAACAGTTCAATGGCAAAATTCAAAATGGAATTATCTAATTGTTTTGAGTTTTTATTTCTGTTTCCTTACAGAAATATTAATTTATTAGTCATTCATAAAGCAGAATCAAAGAGAAATGCAAAACATTTCACTAGCTGATTAAAGCTCAGTAATTATTTAGAGCTCAGATTAATTCTAGGGATCAGAGATTACTGTAGCTTGTGATAATTGACTTGCCATCTTTAAACAGGCTCATTTTCACTGTTGTGTGAAATGAATTTCCTAATAATCACATCGTATTGTAATACTTAATCAAAAGCAATTATGTTATATATTGCAGTTCTAAAAACCCTTATAGTAAAGGTTTGAGCATTTGAGCATGCTTACATACCAAAGGTTTGAAAATCTATTTAATCCAGAATGTGCACATATAGGGAGACTTTTTTTCTAATCCGAACGCGTGTGTTTGGCTCTGCTTACCTGTCTAATTAAAGATGCATACGTGAATGGTGGTCTAACTTCGGCGTTCTTATAAAATTCTTGGTTCTGGGCAATATCTGCTGAATAAGAGCAGTTGTTCTGTTATCATCACAGCCTCCCAATGCCGGGCTGCAGGCGACAGAAAGCCACGTAGGCCACAAGGGCCTGTGCCACCAGTACCCCCTTTACCTGAAGAAATGGGGACGTTGTATTTATCCGAGTACCGCCTCCGGATGGGTCCGACGTTGTGCATGCTCGTGGTAGTGATGACCGACGGTCCCTGCGTGACGGGAGTGATGGGTGCAGTCGGGGTGGTGGGAGTATGAGGTAAGCTCTGTGGAGAAGCCTCGGACGCCGTCTTGGAAAGCGTGACGCTTGATACCAGATTCAGCTGCAGAGGGAAGGAGAGGACGAGGACTGCGTTACAAACGGCGCTTCTGGCTAATTAAGGATGGTGGAGAAAATTCTCGGTAATGGCACTTCCCTCAGTTCGAAGCAGACAACACAGCTCGAGTGCTTGCTACAGCTCTAAGTGCTGTTGCAACATCTCCATTAGGAACCAGTAAAGAAATGAATATATAAATTTCCAGATTGATTAAAAAAAAAAAAAAAGAATGATGTAGCCTGCTGCCAGAACTACAAATTGTGGATTTTTATCTAAACCTTAAAACAAGATCTCACCGAGTACATAATCATTTTAATATTTTATTTTAGTTCCATTGTTTCACAATCTAAAGCCCACACGTCTCTTATTTCCATGCTATCATTATGCATGGCTTCTAATCAATCTTCTTGGATATTTCATTGAAGGCATCGGGCTTAGAATAAAAGGCAAGACTTTCCTAAGGACGTGGTAGGGAGAAACGCAATCTCTCTCTTCAGCATCTGGGCTTTTTCTTTTTCTTTTTTTTTCTCGCTCCCGTTCATCCATTTTAAAAGCAAAGCCCCGAGTAGGTTAAATCTGGAATAATTTAATTAATCACACTGCATGAAATACTGCAGCCACTCAGCCCAGCACAAGTGGCATCACTCGCCTGTCTCCCCCGACGGAAGGCAGCGGCGTTACCTGCACAAACCCCAGCCCCAGACAGTATTTGAAGCAGTGCCCTCAGGAACATGAAGCTCCCTTACAATAGGTCGCTCCTGCTGGAGTATTTTCAACAAACACCCCATCTCTTACCCACGGTATCAGAAAGGATGACCGAGAAAAGGGCTCTCTGAACTACTTCCACATTTCCTTCTCTTAGGCACTTTTGCAAATAGTATCGGTGAAATCCGGACCCCATTGAAGTCAGTAGCAAAATTCCTACTGAATTTACCAGGGCCGGAATTTTATAACTTTTGTTCATGATTAAAATTCTTTTTGGCTGGACATTAAAACCTTTTCAGATGAAGGCGAGGCGCCCAGGTCAGACACGCCCCCAAACATCTCCAGTTTATCCATAAGGCACTGTATTCATTTTCCTCATGTGAAAATAACCAGATAAGAAAACTCCTATTAGCATCCCTCATATGAGTTAACAGCCACAAATAGGGGTTCTTTATCGAAACAACAGGATTTATCCGAAACAAAGGTAGTGGAAAATAAAAGGTTCCGGTGTCACAGAAGCGACACCAAGACAAAAAGCCAGTGGCCCACAGGAAGGGCCCAGCCGAGTGACAGATAAGGGTGCCTGCTTTTCTGTCCTGACTGCGAAGCAAAGCCACAAAAACTGGAAAAAAAAAAAGACTGGAAGCCCAGCCATAAAAGCCTGGTGCTGCAAAGTGCTGCACGACCCCACAGCCTGGCAGCACAGCTACCTGCCACCCATCCCTTTGTGCCAGTGCCTGCAAACCGGGGCTCTCCTCACACGGGAAATATTTAACGGTTCGTGGCGATGCCGGAGAGCAAGACCCCAGCGAGGAGATGACGAGAGGCAGTAAAACACAGGTATTGATTTCCCAGCGAATCCCGCCCCGGCGGGAGCAGCTAAGTGCAAGCTGCGGGAGAAGACGCGGGCTGGGAGCCCGGCGGTGCCGAGAGCCACCTCCGCTTGTTGACTGGCGTGATTTAAGGACACTGATTAGGGATACACACCCGGTAATGTCTCCCTGTTATCCATCTATCCATCTATTACATATGATAAAAGGACCGGTGACGATAATAATAGTACAACTGACAGGTCTCACCATGAAATTAAATCTACTGTATTTTATCTCAGTTTCTAAATGGACATTTTAACAGTCCAATAACTGCGAGCAAATCTGCATCAATTTTAAGTGCCCATCTCTAGCGGAGGCTTGGCAGCCGGGCCCTCCTGTTGGAAAGATCACTGCTCGTGCTTCATCATTACGGCTCTCGCTACCCCATTTCAAAAGAGTTTGCTTCCTTTTTTAGTGTTTAAAAACTTAACATTTAATCTGTTTCTACTAGGGAGCAGCGAGAAAGGATCCCCAAAGGTCAGCGTTCCCTGCTTCCAGGATGTGAATCGAGTTAAATTTCTTCAGGCTTTTCAGCATAGGTAGCAAGTAGAAATAAACACAGGAGAGGACGAGCAAAGGGGGGGGGCTTTAACAGGCTTGACAAATGACACTGTGATTCACACCCACTGCTGGGCTGCCACTAATAAGCTACAGAGGAAGCAGCCAATCTCAGCTAATTACCAGATAAAATTGTATTGTAAGGACTCTAATTAGGAGATGCTTATGGAGGTGATCTAATGATTAAACGCTGCATTCGAGTGACCCCACCATCAATGTGCAGTGGTGCAAGATGTCACTGGAATATTTTGTAGAAACAGTAATTTTATTTCAAGGAGGGGAGGCAGTAATATTTGTAATAATGGCTATGAGGTAAACTAATTAAAAGACAGTTCCTAAAGGAAGACTGTGGCTTTGAGCAGCTGTGGCCGTTCCAAAACAAAGTGCCAAATCTCAACAGAGGAGCTGCAGTCAAGTGGAAAATTTCTGCCTGACCTCTGCTCTCGCTATTAATTTGCAGGAAAACTAATGACACATATACATATTCCCACAAAATTGTTCTAATTGCTAATTTGCCAAAGGAGCCCAGTTTCCAAATTAAACATGACTGCAGTCTGCGAGGAAAGAAAGAACAAAAAGCTGGAATGCTGCGAGTATGCCGCGTTTCACCTCCGCCGACCGTTTGTGAGCCTGAACCAACAAGTTAATGAAAGACGACCTTGTCAATTGCTAGCGAAGTTCTTCCTCCTCCTGCCTTGCATTTTTTTCACCGCTCTCTCCTCTTCTGGCAGGGGACTGATCCCTGCAGGGGACATTACCGACACCCGGAGCAGGGCACGGGGGGAAGAGGGCTGCTCCCAGACGCTTTCTTTGTGGGGTCTGTAACGCGAGGACTGCAAACTGGGTGGTGAATTAGAGCAGAACAACAAATTATGAATGGTGTTGGTTTTGTTGCAATCTTGAAATATTCATCGGGATTGTAAACTATTAAATCTTAATATTGTGCCCAATTAGAAATGCGCTAACGCCCGTGCCCCGCACGGCCGAGGACGATTATTCAGGGCAAAGATCAGGAAGGGACGGGGCTGGGAGGGTTTCTTTTCCTGATGGAAACTCGACACGGTTGCTCACTGTTTGCATTTTCTATTTAAAAACAAGTTACTATGATTAGCGAAGTTGTTCACACTGGTATGTTGTACACAGCCTGTTTCCCACATACTGTAATTTTTGGACGAGGAACCGTTTTTGTCAGAGGGGAGCGAACACGGGTCACCAAGTTTGCACTTGAATGAGGGAGAATTTTTGTCCTGCAGTAAGGCACAACCATGTCAGGCAACCTACAGCCCTCACACCAAAGAGTTAAATGTTTCTGTAGTGTTTGCACTGGGGATGGGGGGAGGGAGGATTTCCTCCAGCCTTAAAAGAAAACAAGAGAAAAAAAAAACAACAAACAACAGAAAAAAAAAAAGAAAGAAAGAAAAAAAGAAAACACCAAACCCCACAACCGGTTTATGCCCGTAAATTATTCTGTAAATTCAGTCTCTGAAAGGTGTTGGTTGCTTTGTTCAGTTTTGGTTTTTAAGACCAGCACCTCATACTGCTTTAACTCAACAATCATAAATGCTGTAATTGTTTCAGTGTTCAATATCCTGCTTAGGATTTTATCATTAACCTTCCCTTTCAAGAAATAGTCATGTCTTCCTATTAAAGGTGAAGACTGAGTCATTTTTTTTTTTTCCTTAGATATAAACAAGGCAGAGAGGTAACCCTCTCCTTCACCCTGTAAACCAGATTTCCAGTAAGTGGCTCTCCCATTAGGGCTCAGCCTGAGTTCTTTTTGTGTAAACATTTTACATGACAATAGTGGCTGCAATAAAAAACCCGATCTGAAACACTTTTAAAAGAAAAAAAAAGAAAAAAGGAAAAAAAAAAAGAAATACACATGTATAAACAACCCAGAGGGGCCATACCCACTGCTGCAGGGCAGTGATTCCCCTGCTATTGCTGCTGCTGTCCTGGTCACAGCCGGGGCTGGGGATTTATCTGAGCCGAGCTGCTGGACCCTAAACCACTCCAGAGCAGAGAGTGCTTTTCTTCACACCGAGGGTGGGAGAGAAAGCTGACGCTGGGCCTGAAACTTAGTTAAATGCCGTGTCTTCCTCTCCCGTTTCAGCCTGGACACATCAGCGTGTTAGATGCGAGCCTGGCAGGCAGCAATCACTTAGCAGGTGTTGTTATTGGCAGGAACACTAAGGAAACTGAAGCTGAGGAGTGAGACTTAATGAAAACCAGTATATAAAAACAGCTTTTGTTGTGCTTGAGAATCTCTCTTTATTGCTGTGTATCATTATTTTTTCAAACTATAAAGTACGGCTACAGCAGCTAAAATGCTCAGTCATTACCTCAACAGTTAAAAGACTATTTTTTTTAATGCTTTGTTATTACAGTTGCTAAAAACAGTATTTCAAAACAATCATAATTGCTATGGTTAGGTTAAAAAAAATACATTAAATAGGGGATATCTAACAGTGCGTTTTATTTAAAGTGCCAAAAGTTTCTCTTAAAGTTTTCTGTCTGTTTTTACAAGATGGATATAGCACCTAGTATGCAGAATTACTTGTTGGTTGATGCTTTTTCCTTTTCCCTTGCTTCGTATGAACTTCAGTGTTAGTTAATCCTCCAAAAAAATCACATTTCCATTTTAACCTACCATGCTGATCACTACCACGAATGAAAATAGCATGTAGGGGAAGCTATCTTAATTGCAAAACCAGAATGATAATTCTTGAGCAATCGCTGTTCTGGCTTTTCTTTTTCTGCCTTGAAAAAAATTTTTACCTTAGAAAGATGTCACAGCACATTGCTTCCCAGCTTTGTTCTCACTTCAGCCAGTCCTTTATTCTCACCAAAACACCACACGCAGCAGTAATAGGAACAACTTCACGTGTTCTGAGTGCCAGCTGAGAGCTGCTGCCATTTTCTTGGAAGCTGTTGCACCGCTGGACCCTGTCATTACCAAGCAGGCACCCACACTGCCCTCACCCCAACTCCTCTCCTTCCCCAGCCTGCCCTCACCCATCCTCCTGGCTGCCCCCAAACCCCCACAGGAACACAAGAGCTGCCCTTCCACTACACAAGATGTTGGCAGCAAGCTAACGGGCTGTCTCGAGCAGTTTTGGTGAACTGGGGTAGGGAAACGCACGGGCCCTTCCACTGCGAGGGTGAAAATTAGTGCAAGGAGCTAAGGCACCTGAAGTTGTGATGGACACAACCAGGCTGGAGAAACAGCCATTCACCAACCCTGGGTGAGTTGTGAATTGATGGAGAAGCACCACGAAGCTGCCTGGGATCCAACCAGTCCTTGACAACCACCTGCCCACCACCACCTGAAGCCCAAGGGGCAAAGGCAGGGCCGATGGTCCGTGTGGGTCACACTGGGCTCCTGGTTAAACCAGATGAGCAGTAAGCAGCTCAATCACCGCTTCTACCTGCCAACACCACACGGTTTATAAATAAGCATTAAGATCCTTTGAGCAGAATAAAAACATTTCCTCAGTCATGAAAAGGCTGTAATTTTAAATCCCAATTCACTGCTACGTTTGGATTCGCAGCCACTCGTTCTTTTATAAGCGCTGATGTACCGTAATATATTAATTCTAACATACACCTTGCATTAGTTATGTTGGCAAAAAAAAAATTAATTACTGGATGTAAAGAATACTTTGCACTGCAATAATGGTCATCAGATCTTTTTACCAAAGTCCTATCCCACTGAGTTAAAAGGACTAGGGTCTAGCAGAGTCTGAGCAGTGCCTGTGTATTTTTTCACAACGAAAGCACAATTTATGCAAAACACTATACTTCTACATTTTATAATTAATTTTCAAATGCTTCACCTATACATATTTTAATAATTTCTGATTTATCAGATGGTATCTATAATAAATTTTTCTATATTTCAATAAATGAAAAGAAGGCAGTTTCAATCCAACAACAGAGTGCCACACAATATAGGCCTGTCAGGCACCAATTTTTACTTCTAACATGTAAGTTAAAGGATAAGGAATTTATAATGCTGCCTGTGAACGAAACCACTTTTCATACACAAATGTGATCTTTTTTTTTCCAAAGGGTAATACAACAGTACATTTACATAAACTAATCCAAACAATCTATGTATTTGACAATGGCAAACCTCACACAGACTGCCTATTGTTGGTTTACATCTTGGAGTTCTTTATGTTGGCTTGTAACACTGCTCTAGCTGTCAAAGGTTTGACTTGGACTCCAAATAAATGGTTATAGAAGTGCTGTGCAGCGATATTGGACTTCTTTGCAAAAGAAAACCTGCTGTGTATGAATTCAAAAGCTATTAATTTTTCAGTCAAAAATATTCATGCCTATTTCTTTTAATAAAGAAACACTGTGCTGAGCAACTGAGAGATAATGTTGACTAGTGGTACAGAATTTTCAATAGAGCAGTTAAAAATAAATTTAGTAGGAGGTCCCCAACAAAGCTATAATTTTCCAGAATGTAAAACATTTTTAATACTAATCAAGACAGCCCTTTTCCCCCTGCGTTCACTTTTTTTATTTTTTTTCCGCTGCTTTTCTCTGTTTATTAGCTGTTAACACTAATCTTCATGGCGACACCGCCTGGCATCTCCGTAGCCTACAACACCCGCCAAAGCTTCCTGCCCTCCGCGGCTGAGCATCGATCACTAGCTGCCTTGCCAAACACTGCTCGCCTTCTTATGATTTCCTCCCTTTAGTTTTTAATCCTTCCTCCTGAGGGGCACCGCTGTTATGAAAGGCCTCAAGGCAGAGTGCTTTGAGACTCCCAGATTATTCCGCTGTTTTAATTTTTAATCCAGTAAGAGCTATAGAAACCAAACCTCCTCCCCATTCTGTTGGGTCTACATACTTTGCCAACAATGTGCTGAAGCATTTGCATTCAGGCTGAGATGGATACGAGGAAGTAGGAGAATGCTATTTTTATAGCCACTGTATGTAGTTCCCACTCTAGAGAGCCGGTATCCACCAGATCAAGCAATTTGAGGAATCTCAACAGCTTAAATGGAAGGTTCATACCTACCACTCAACTCTCTCCAAGACGGCACCGAAATTTCCCGTTGACTTTGACATCTGCTCCAGCGCTGCCAAATAGCCTGCAATTTTCTATCTAGTAGCCTCCCTATGCACTTCTGCAGCCATTTATTTCCAACTACATGGAAACTGAGAAATCCGTTTCTAGTAAAAATGGGTGCGCGAAGTGTTTAATGATTTTATGTTCTCTATCTCTGTAATGTGTTCTGTTTCAGACATTAATTTTGTCTACCAACTGCATCTTGGCAGGCTACCATATTTGCTGGGTTAATAGTCTGACTCCTTTTTATTTCGATCACCATAAATCACACATATATGGGTGTGTGTTTGCTTTATTTATAGAAAAAAAAATCAGTCAAAACAGATAAACCAATACTTTGTCATTATGCTGCATCATTGCATATTGATTAAAATTGCTAGTACTAACTATAGATTGTCAACGCTCAATTAATTTTCACACAATGACTCAAAGCAAAATCAAATAAAGCCAGTGTACCTTTAAATCTTACAAATCTTAAAATCAAGAAGCAAAGCACTCTCTCCACTTTGAATAATCATGTGAAGCTCTGAGGAACATTTTCAGCATTAAGAGGTTAGGAGAAAACAACAGCTGAAGAGTCATTTTGGGCAGGGGAGGAGATGGTAGACTTGTCTTTTTTGGGGGAGTAACCCAGGAGCTGGCTTGGCCTGCAGAGCCCCTGGGTACTGTGCAAGAAGGTGGAGTTTATGAAGCAGCTGACCAACCCCTCCTGCCTCGCTGCTCCCCCTGCACCCCCCTTTTCTGAAGAGCAATCTAGGGTGGAAAAGGTTTAGCTTCTCAGTTTCAACAGTGTAAAACCCGATACCGAGTAACTGCTTATCATCGAAACGTGCAACTAGAGCCTGTTCTACTGTAAATGTCTGTCGGAGAGAAAGCTAAATAAATACACTAAATATAATTTAATTACATCTCCTTCCTAACACTTCCTAAGATTTCATGCAAGTCGGACCAATGTAAAGAGATTTACAGGCCAGAGAAAGGCCCCCCACGACAGCTTTGGAGTCTGGTTTCTGTGGCCCCCCGAAGGAAGAAGGATGGTGAGAAGGGGGTCCCTGTGGCAGTGCCTGCTGCAAAGCCCCAGCGAGGGAGGTGTTTTGCATCTCCTCGCCGCGACAGGCTGCACACAGCGGGCCACGCTTCGCATCACACGCCCAGGTGGGAAACAGGAAAAGAGGTTTGTTGTGAGGTTTTGTTTGCTTTCTGCACAGTTCAGTACTTACGGGCTGAGGGGTGGCTTTTGGTTCAGTTGACTTCACATGCAGGTGTGTCATCATGGCTTGCAGGCGCTCTTTATCTTTTGCAAGCTGAAGGGGGGGGAAAAAAACGCTCTATTACTTGTAGGAATAAAATCCAATCTCTGCTTATTCCTAATTAAACAGTTGGCACCAACGTGCAAGACAGAAGAGTTTTATTGCTGAGCAGTTTGGAAATTGTATATGGTCTTTTTGCGAGGCAAAGCTAACGCTTGGTGCTGGGTGTCAGTGCTTCCCAAAGCAAAATGCATTAGCCCTTGAGTGAGAAGAGCTAGACCTGCTGGCACCAAGAGGTTCACTCTAGCCCTGACAGCTAAAAGACATCAGTGAATCATGTTTATTAACCAGCCCCGCTCCAGCCCGGGAGGCACAGCAGAAAGCGAGCTACGCAGTGCCTCCGTGATGCCTTTTCCTCCTGCCGTAGCAGCAAACAAGCAGCACGAGCGGGCCACAGCTCTCACGTCACGTGCAGGCGTTGTGGCACCGCGCAGCAGGCGAGGAGCTGGCGGTGGTTAAACCACACGAGGCTCCGCGGCGAGTCACTACAGGCGGCCTCAGCGCTCTGCTGGTCCTTAGGAGCTGGCAAAAACCCCGTGGGGCCACGAGGGGAACCCGAATCCCTTTGGTGCATGAGTGAGGGAGCACAGGGTGGGACAGCTAACCATGTCGTCTACTGCATCACAGCCCACAACCGGGGCCAAGCTGGATGTCAAGGGCTGTCCCTCACTTCCTCAAGTCTCCTGAGGTTTTTTCCTTGAGATCTGCACCTGGATGGTGTCTCAGGATCACACCCTACACAGCTGTGGCCAGGATGGCTTCCCAATGCATTTCAAACGCACTGGCCAGGCACTAAATCTCACTATTTTCGGAAACTTTTTCTATAGGCAAATAGGACTTTTTCCGGCTGCTATTAAAAAAAAAGGAAAAAGGAAAAAAAGAAAAAAAAGCAGGATGATATTATGAAATAACACTAATGAAAAAGGCGTGTTAACCTACATGCCCAACATAAATGCTCCTGTTTCCAGCAGGACTTGGATCAGGTTCTCACAGATGACAATTTTTGCAGAGCTGAGCTGTGCTTTAGACAAGCCAGATTCCTGGTGCCAAGAGGAGAACTGTGCTTGCATTCCAGTGAAACTTTAAACAACCTGCCCACCTTATCACAGTCATCTGTTTGTAGCAGCAGAGTTGGGCTAAGTGTATATAAAAGGAGACTTGGTCATAAATCCCCATTCATAACCTTACAGTCAAGGTTGTCTTGCTCTTCACAAGGCGAGGGGTTTCGGACCGTGCCAGAAAGGCGTCATGATGGGATAAAATTTGGCACACAAGTTTCCAAGACAGGAATTAAATAAAGGGAAAAATGGTGTCACCGCTGTGTGCTCTGGAAGTGCAAAAGCAAAATTGCTGGGCTTTTCAGGCTGCTTTTCTTTTCTTGGTCAAAAACCTCCATGGCGAGTGAGAAAAGCTGAAGCTGATAGCAGATCTCCTGCAATCTATCTCCAGATCTGCTCTGGATATCACAAAAGAGCAGCGACGGGCTCTTATCACAGCAATGCAGTAGAAACTTCTCCCTCTGAGAGTCCTCTGAGGACCTCTTCAGAGAAAGTAGAGGTCTCTCCCCTCAGCTGCTGTGCTTTACACAAAACAAATAAAAAACAGTAAACATCTTATTCTCAGTGCAGCTTTGTTGGGCGGTCTCTCATCCTGAGCAGTTAGCGGGCACCGGGTCATCTGTGCATGACGTTTTGGTCTGCAGGCTACTGCAGAAACCAAAGCTCTAAGCCCAAACAAACAAAATGCAGGCACCTGAAAACTTCCTGCTCGCAGCAGCGCAGTGCCAGCAGGGAAAGGCACCCGGGCAGCACGGGGCACACCCTGTGCCGGGCTTCCTCTGTGTCCCCTCGTCGAAACAGAGCGGTACTGAGCTCCCAACAGCCAGGGTCCTCGCTTTTATTGGTTTTAGTCATCATCTTAGCACGCTTTTAATGCAGTTTCTGGTGGGGGAACGTTATTAAAGATCCTCTCGACATTTCAGGCAGACACACGCTAGTGTTTTGTCATAGTCTAGGAATTCAAACACTCACCCAGTTAGGCAGGAGTTTAAATTATGAAAAATAGAGGTCTCTCAGTTTCAAAGCGCTGAAGAGAAGTAAAAAAATCTGAAGAATTTCTTTAAACTGTTTTTCCCCTAGGTCAGGAAGCAGCAGTGATACCAAACCAGAACGTCACCAGCAGCCCCGTGGCTCAGCAGGGTGATTCAAGAGAAGTCACGACGGCTGCTGGGCCGCTGATGGGAGCAAGTGCTCACTGGAGTGCAGATGGTCCCAAAATGGGGATTGCCAGTGGACTTACAGGAAAACGCTCCTGATCTACTGACAGTGTTATTGGGCAAGAGACTGTTATGAAACCAAAATAAACTGATTAATGCAACTCTTGAATCAGTCTGAAGAGCTGTGCTTCAGTGCTCCTGGTGGGCACTATTTCCCACCAGGGAATTATTCCCCACCTGCTGGTCTCCTGTGGCAGCTTCTTAGTCTAGAAAACTGCACTCGAAGGGATACACCCATCTTTAATTTGGAGTCACGCTGGCAGCTCCCTCCCTTGGCACTAGCATGGAGCAGGATAGGGGGCACAGAGGGAGCCATGTCCTTGCCTGGGGCTCAGCTGGCACCCACAGACCTCCCGAGTCCTGCTGGAAAGGGTGCCCCTACCTCTGGGTGCAGAGCCCTCCCTTGAATGACAGTGATGACTGATGGCACAGGAGAAAATACTGGAAGAGCTTTTTAGAAGAACAGGGGCTGTAGATCTGTCAAAGCTTCCTGTGGCAAGGCCTTAGAGCTGCTGGTCCAGCCCGAAATGTTTACGTGTTCAGAGGGGGCCTGGTAAAATTCAGGGTCAAGACCTTATCAGTTGTAGATGCAATACTGAGGAGCAGATCAGAAACAGCAAGTTCTTGGTTTTCATTGCGGATTACTTCAACACATGAGTTCTGCTCCCTACAGGGCACATGAAGACTCTGACAACACAGTCCCATCTGAAGCCTCGTTCCTTTTTCCTGTATCCTTTTTGAAAGGTCTAGATGGTGACAATTTTCAAGTGGCCACCCAGTTCCTCATGGAAAGCCCCATTTTGTGAGGCTTCCTCCTCTCACAATTCCACCAATGGTGCTCAATTCTGTGCAGTTTCACCATGATCTAGGTGCCTAAGAGTGTTTCTTCCATAGAAAACCCTTCCAGGGCAAGGTACATGTGTACAGTGCTTTGCAGGTTTGGACACCAGGCACATACCTTGGCCTGGAGAGGTTAAATCCTAAAACTGCACCTGCTTGAAAAGCAGAAGAGGGAAGGCACTGAAAGCACAGGCCATAAGGGGATGAAGGAGAGGAGGCAGCAAAGTCTGTTGACCAAGGAGCAAGAGAGAAGGCATTAGGCACACAGGGTGCAGAAGCTGTCCGGGAGGAAAAACAGACAGAAAATAGGGGCAAGGAGCAGGAACGTGAAAATGGAAACCCAGTGAGGGCATTCAGTGGGAGCAGCATGGCCAGATCAACAGGAAGAGGAGATCACTTCAGCAGCAGGATTTTGGAAAAAGACCAAGGACAAAGGAGAAGGAAGCCAGCCGTGGGCAGTGTGAGAGACAACCAAGACATAACCTTCCCTCCTGTTACGTGCTTATTAGTAAGGCTGTGTACTAGAAAGGTTCAGGATCCGTTTTTCAAAAGTGTCAATGGATGCTTTAGGAAAACAAGCCCACACAGTGTTTTTGCTCCCCTGAAAATGGTCAGCTGGATTCCTGTTCTACTGGGAGATATATATTATATTTTTATTTTTTTAAAAAAGTATATCAGAGCCTTGTTGCTGTCCTGAAATGTTTTTCCACTCAACGCTGGTGCAGCAAAATGAATGTCATATTCCAGCTAAGATCTCACTAAGGATAGGGAAGTGTTCCTGTGTTTGTGTTTTACCCAGCAGCCCAATTCTCACTATTTATAATGGCAACAAATGATCATGTCAGGATGGTTTAAACAAAGTGAAATATGAGAAGAACTCTACCTTGTCTGTGAAATTTTAAATGTTTGTGATGGAAATGCTGAGACCTAAGCTTCATGATACTTCTGCAAAAGGGCATTTACAATCAAACACAAAACATATCTGACCTGTTTTTTCCTTCAAAAAGTTCATTTAAAACTACTGCCTTTTAAAAACACTGCATTTATCTCTGTCCATGATACTGACAAAACTATTCTGTGTAAAATAAATAATATTTAAAAAAAAAGGCTTGCATTTGTGTCCATTTAAAACCTGTAGTGCATCCCTCAGATATAACGGATTTGTTAGGTTTGTGTCTCAACAGGGCTGTATGAGCATGAGACAGGGCAGCAGCTGGGTCTTGCCATGATGTTGGTCCCCGAACAGCACACAACACTGCACAGCTCTGCTTGAAGGCAAAGCTTCTCATCACTGCTGAAAGTCATGGGGGCAACGGGGAAAAGCTACAGGTCCCTCTCCTATCTGGCTCACAGAACTCACGTAGTTGGCCCCAGGGCTGATTTGTGCCCCTGTTGGCAACTGCTCCACTGGGGGAGCGTTAGGGCAATGGTCTTGGTCCAGCTGCTCCTGCTCTTAACACGCTGGGTGCTGCAGACCATGTCATTGAGAACTGTGCTAATGGGCTAGGCTTTCATTGTATTATGTTTCTCTGTGAAAAAACGAGGTCACGGACTGATAATGTAGGCACTAGAAGACAAATCCTCTGTCTCTTCCTGTGTACAAAGTTATGCAGATTATCAGAGGACAGATCCACAAGACCACTGGAGGGAGAAGGGGGGAGTCACAGGTGCATTGCAGAAGCTGGACAACCCTCTTCCTCCATCCATTCTTGATGGATGATGCATAGATGGTCTCACTCTGTTATTAACACCCCAGTCTAAATTAAGCCTCCAGTTCATCCTGTGTACTGTGCTAGCAAGACTGTTAGAAATAGTCATACAGAATTTTTTGACTTAGCCCTCATATCACTTTGTAATTATGTTCTTGACTTGGGGACTTTATGCTACCTTCCATGCAAGGACTCTAAGCTAAGACAGATTCTCAGCGCTAAATGGGTGTGAATCTGTGGATATTAGTCACTTGCTACAATTAGTGTAATGCAGCACTAATGAACCTTTCCGAAGTATTGTCAAAGGCCTGTGGAGAGGCAGCAACCAGTGGTGGTGTCCTGTTGAAGTTTAGGGCATCATCCTGTAGTTCCAGGCACAGACATGCCCAGTAACTGCAGGAGAGGAGGATTAATGCTTTTCAAGCTGACTGCAACTGAATAATCTAGATTTACCTTCAGCACGAGTTATTACTGCATTTTGGTAAAAGATTATCTCATATCTCAGTTTACCAGGAAGACTGCAGATTCTTTCTTCTAATTCCCAAGAAACTTGTTAAAATAACAGACCATTTCTCATAACGTTTTCTGTGAGACTCTGATATTTTATGACTGGTAGTTTGATTTTTATAAAACTTGTATTAAAATAGTTTATATTGCTTTGGCTAATAGTGAAAAAGTGTCATGACCAGCGTGTTCCTGAAAGTAAAATTTAGGAAATATCTATGAAAAAAAAGGGTAATTTGTAAGATAAGAAGATAAAAGGAATTTTTTAAAAATGCTTATCTTGAAAAGTAACAACAAGAAGTTTAAGTGTGTTTTTGCTGATTTTTCTCTCCAACTATTTGAAGCTATAAATGACTTAACTCAGTAAAATTCCAAATGTAATTATCTTCTGTACTTAGCCCAAGGCTTTCCATATATCTCTACACTGCTGTCTTGCATACAAAATAGGTTTTTCAATAGCTGGTAACTATATAATGTACAACATTGTTTTAATTTCCCCTTCTTTGCTAACCTCTTGCCTACACGCAGACAGACTGTCAAAGGAGCCCAGCTAGAGCAGCGAGGTGCAGGGAGACAGAAA
>NC_092599.1:4630000-4765000 GCF_047663525.1 Anas platyrhynchos | reverse complement strand
AAAGTAGCCTATTTCGACAGCTGATTCCCTCTTTGAAAGCATACGGCACACATAAAATAAATACAGGTCACAAAAATTAACAAATCATCATAACTGTCTAATACATCCTGGGCTGGCTGCGGAAAAACAAGATCATTTTGGATTTATATCTGTAAGTATGGGATTTCCTGGACAGCTAATATCCACAAACAATCAAACACAGAGGACCATGAGAAAGAAGCAGCATTATTTCAAATTTGAGCTGAGAGTCGTGATTTTTAAAGGGCTGAAACAGGAACCGGAGCTGAAATCTGAAGCAAGTAAATTCCTTTACTAGGCACTGATGGACACTGTTGTGTTTCTCTTGGCCTTGTTGGAAGCTTTTAGGTCACTGGGTTTGGGATATTACCACAGATGAAAATCTTAGAACCACAGCAACTACAAAAATGACAAGTACCTCGAATCTCTCCCCCATCCTCACAAAAAAAAAAAAAAGGGGGGGGGGGAGGGGGACACTGACTAACAATACTTCTCTGGAAAGTCAAACCTTTTTATGAGACCTGTTGCCAATATTAGTGCCACCGAATGATCTCATCTTTCATTCTGGCTAAATTCCAACACACAATTTCATTAACCCAGGTACTGCAGGTGATAAAACTCATTTTTCCCTAAAGAGACAGCTAAAAAGTACCAGTTATACATTTATGAAGTACCAGCAATCAAAATTATGGATTTTCTAAAAGGTTTTTAACTACTTTTATTGAAAGGAAAATCGCTGTCTCAGACTTTTGTGACACTATTGCTAATAATAAATTTTACCATTTAGACATAGCAGTAATATGGTAGACAGTGTCAATAAAAGTATGAAACAAAGATGATCCTCGTCTCTTAAGTAATGCTTTCTGATTACACACCGGAAATTATAACGTGAAACATAAACTAAGAGCACCTTAAAATATAAAATGCAGTAACGCAAGACAATGTGCCTCGGTGTGTACACCCGGCGTGCAAAAATATCACCCAGCACAGCACAGGCAGGCGGCTCAGCTCCTCTCTGCTCACAGCAGAAAGGGAACCAGGGGAGCGAAAATCTTTCTGTAGGTGTATAAAAGCGACATTGCACGACTTGGTTCAGGCTCGCTAGCTCTGCAGCCGCTCGGGAGGCGGCTGAGGCGCGGGGCTGTTCGGCTTTGGGCTCATTTTTGGAAACTTTTCCTACCGACACGGCAGGTGTCACTAGAGGGCACTGTGGGATTTGGGCCACCCGGCCTCCTCCTGCAGCGCCTGGAGAGGTCTTGAACTTCCGCACAATGTCAGAAAGGTTAATAAGGATGTTGTAAAAGAAACTGTAGCGCTGAAACCCGGACAGCAGCCCCACAAGGAGGTGGCGGTCTCCAAAATCAAGCGACCGCTTTCGGCCCTGTGCGGACGCGGGGCAGCTGCGGCCCTGCAGGCCTCCTGTCAGGAGCTGGCGGTGCGGGGAAGGCCCGAGTGTGGCCTCTGGCCTCTGCCCCATGTCCTCGTCCTCGAAATGTCCCTGTTCCACCACAGGTCCCTGCCCTGCCCACTGCAGATGAGCCGGGCGCAGGGCGTTCCGCCATGCAAATGATAGCAATTAATGCCTTTGAAACAATTTACGATTTCCGGCCTACTCAACGTGTATTAGCATATACCTGGTTTCTTTAATATACACTTTGTTTTTCCAAAACCACAAACATAGTTGCTGGAATTTCATGTGGAAGTGCTTAAGGGGTTGAAAGTTAACACCTTTGTGAGCTGAGCAGTCTCACAGTTGCTGCTAAACAAAAGCCTCTTTGTAGAAGCCTTCTCGAAATGTTTTCTTAACATGTTCCAAGTAGTTTTAGGCAGGCAACTAAAGTAAACAAGATGTTACCATGATAAAAACACTTGTGAAAACATTACAGAGTGCACTTAGTAGTTTCTTTCACATAAACTCTCCTTCATTTCATCAAAGTTAATGCACATGAAGCAGATTACCAGCATCACTGTACTACGGGATTGCAGGATCTCTCCAAAGGTCTGCATCTCCCATTTAAAGGATTTATTTGTTTTTAAAATGGTACAGCCACGATTAAACACATCTAAACCACAATCAACCAACAACAACAACAAAAGATAAAAGGGAGAATAAACCCATATTCGATCTCCTCCTCCAATTCCTACCCTGGATGCCTGGATACCCTGCTGAATAAACCAGCCTCCCTCCAGTAGCGATTTCCTAAACAACTTGTCGTACAGGGGCATATTTCTCTCTGCAACGGTCTTTAAACACATGCAAATGAAATCAAGGATATAGTCAATTCTGAAGGAAAGTCGCTCTGTGCTACTAATTGCTTCTTTCGCTGCCGACTGCGACGCGGGCGCTAGTTAAGACACGAGACACGTGTGCCCCCTCCAGCCTCCACCTTGCTCCCTGCAGCTTGGCAGAAGGCCACGGGGTCACAGCGGAGGGACTGGACGTGGTTTTGTTTTTAGGCCTGGGCAGCACTGGGACCGTGCGGGGTGCTCCTGTTTCATTAGGCTTAGCAGCAGCCCCCACTGCTATCGGTTAGCTCTAACTGATGCCACATCACATGATAACCAGTGGCTGTTAGATTAAAAAACAACACTAAAACTGCAACTTATTTCTAAAAGAAATAGGGAAATAAATGCGCACAATAGCCCGAGTATCTGCTGGTTCTGATAAGCATCCTCCTGTTGGCTGTGAGTGAAAGACAACTAGGATCGTTATTTGTACAGTATTTATCTTTGAAATCAAGGGCCCTGTGGTGTACCTCACCTTGGGAACAAACACTACAGAATGATCACAGAAGAGTGTCAAATCTCTGTTTTTGATTTACCAACAGTTATGATATTTCTTCCTCAGGAGGAAAAGAAATGAACCATGTTTTAGACCTGTGAGTCCTTTTTTCTCCCTTAACTGTAGAATCATTTTATTGGCATACAGGGCTTTCATTCCACATGTAACTTCTCTTTGCTTTTCTAACAGGCCTTTTTACCAAGCTAAGTGAAATTAAGCATTGCTCAATGGATACACAGGCTGTATTTCCCTTGTAAACAAGAGCTTTTCTCTTGAGGGGCCTGTCGAAAGAGCCTCGCGGATCACATGAGTACCAGAAAGAAACTTCAAGCATCTACCTGTTATCTTTTCACTGCCTAATGAATTTTGATAAATGGCAATATAATTTAAGGACATAGGCTCCACAGGAGACTTGGAAGGCTACAGCATAATTTTATGAAGAAATGCTCACTTCTTAACAGTGTCAATCCGCTGCTTAGGGACACTCGTTTCTGCATTCACTCTGGGTTAAGCATCACTCCGAACAATAGGACTTTGTCTGGACATCGTAGAATTTGGATAATGAGAAAATTTCCACGAGCCAACGGGCTTAAGAAAGTCACACAGAATACTTCTGCTGAAAGGGTTCGATGGGGAAAAAAAGATCACTACCTTGAAAAGGGGAGCGATAAAAGAACCAGAATAGCTGGAACTGTGAGCACACGGAGCTGCTTCCTGCTGATGCCCAGTTAAAGCCCAGCCTGGCCTGTAATGGCTTTCAGGTTCCTTCCACCCACTGATGGCTCCCAGCACCTCCTCCGGGTGAGCTGGGTCTAGGCACTGAAACTTCTCCAAAACATCACCTAAAACCCATCTCGAGTCCATCCCTATTGTAGTTCGAGGGCTGTACTTTCCACACGTGGTCACGTCAAGCTGTGCGCTGCTCTGTAATAAACCCTCCTAAAACCACAAGATCTGCCCGAAACAGAGGACTACCACATCAAGCAAATGTGGCACCATCTGACCTGATGTGACTACACACGTTACTCCAGTATCTAAGGCTACCACAGGACCTTTCCCTTGTGATAACTGCAATAAAAAATAGAATTGTTTTAAAGGTCTAAACGCTATGGTATGGCATATGAATATGAATGAGCTGGCAAGTATGGAGAGATTAGCATTTATTTCACTTAAGTGAACAACAGGATGAATTAAAAGAAACGAGGCCACCCTTCATGGAAATTTATGACTAGCACCTTCTTATTTTGTAATCCTCTTGTAATGAGAACCTTTTCATTACTGTACCATTCCTGACTGGTAATATATGTTTATATTAGGACCAGTGCTACTCCCACTGAATTCAGGAGGGTTTTGCCAGTGGAAGCAAAACTTGCCCACTCTGTTATGAGAGCAAAAATCTACCTGCACCTCATCACCTAACAAACATCCTCCACTTGCTATCGCCTTTCCCTCCCTCACATAAAAATCCAGGAACTGCCCCAGACACAAAAGATACAGCTGGACGCTCAGGGACCAATTCTACTTATCCATCCTGATGAATTCCATGTACTTATGTGGACTAACTTCATGAGATCACCATTGTAAATGGGAGAATTTGTCCCTTTGTGCATTTAAATCACAAGCATTGCCTGGCCAGTTGGTCTTTCGAGATCTAACAATCGAATAAGCCATAATCATTTCAAAGAGATCAGTGCACAAACATTCAAGAACATGGATGCACCAAAAACATGTGTGTACCTGGTGATCTACCCAGACAGAAAACTCTTTTGTGGTAGGAACAGTTTTTGCTCCAGCTTGGAGGGGTGAGGCTGATGATTTAGCTGTGGAGCAGCCATGTGTAAGTTATTAGAGCTCTGCTGGTCCTTCCCTGCATTGGGATGCACGCATTACCACATACTAGTCCATAATGCACTGTTTATGCAACGTGTAAAACTGTGTTCTTTGGCAGCAAGGAAAGGTCTGCAGCAAACTGCAGGGGCCCAATTAATATAATTATAGTTTATTTTTAGTAGTGTAGACTTTGTTCATTAGTTACTTATTTGACATAAATTAAATTTCACGTGATGCTCTGCAATTCTCTGTTCAATTACAGAGTTAATTTAAGACTAAATTTCTAAATTAAACTGAAATCAAGGTTAAATCAAGGTTGCATTGTTTACGTTATCAATACTGCAACTTAAAAATTATTTAAATAATAATAAAAAAAAAAGGCTGCAGAATTGCCAACAATCTATTTTATAGTAATACACTGAACAAGACCATACTTTCCCCACGGGGCTAATTTACTATCCCCTGTTAAAACGTTCTTGAGCCTGATCCAAAAGCCACTGAAGTGAAAGGGAGCTCTCAGTTGACTTCAATGGGCTTTGCATCAGGCCCGTGGGTGAGTGACAGCACACAAAATTTCAGGGCATGCTTTCTGTACAATGCAAGTGCCAAGAAAACATTCTTACTTTAGAAATGACTGGAAGTCTTCACATACTGCTTCACAGCCTGGCCATTTGCATACGCCGTGTCCGTAGAGCGGATGGCTGTGTGAGTGCTCCTCGTGGGATAAACTGGAGGAGAGAAAGAGAAAAGAGAGAAAGTGTTGTAACTGAACGTACCGCACCAATTACTCCTCACAAAGACTCCAAAGAGCAGCAAACAACAGATCCTGAAACATCCCTAACATCTCACGGTACCCACCTGACGCTGTGCATGGGTTTTCATGCAGAATTAAATACCATTTGCAGAGTGAAACGTGTCATTCTTACTTAGCTATCCTCCTACATTTCATTCATTAATTAAAAGCTTTGTAAAGAATTTAAATTAACATGGACGGGGGAGAAATCATTTGACAGACCTGCTTAATATCCTGCTTGATATTTTGCTGAGAAATTTATGAACATTGCATATTTACAATTCAACTTCATTGGGAAGAAAAGTCATCTCCATAAAGAGAGATATTCTTATAACACAATGCAGCCAGACCCAAGCTGTTCCACACCACTATAGAAAGAAGAAAAGCACCAAGTTTGCAGCCTTTGCTTTTTCCCATCATGTTATCTACTTGATGGGGTGGGTGTTTCTTTTTTGTGTTTTCTTTTTGTTTGTTCCTTTTTGTTTCTTACTGCTTTTTTCCCCCCCCAGTTTTATTTCTCTCCTCTTGCAGGCTGTTTCTTTGCACAAGTACAGCCTTCTTACATCCCAGTAAAACAGATTCACCCATACTTTCAAATGTGAAACCCATCATAAAAAAGGAGCCATGTAATCAAAGGACTCCACAGCACGAGGGGTTAGTGGGGGCTGTTAACCTCGCTAAGATTTGGCAGCAACGTCACAGAGCTTTCTGACTACTGAAAGCAGGGTTAAAGAAAAAACTCGTATGAACACTAAGGGGTTAATCCTTCAGCGGGATTCCAATCAATACGTAATGATTTGGCTGCACTGATCCAAGTCATGAGACGCTTTGATCCAGGCCATGTGGTGCTCAGGGAAATGTATCTGTTGCACTAACTGATGAACCATATTCTAAAATATCTTCTTTATTCAACTTCTGCATGGAAACTTCTTAAGTAAAGGAATTATTTTTGCAACATTTTCCATAACCTTAGATGACTTTAAACATAAAATGTCAAAATAATATTGAAATCTCTATTTTATGCTTACACACGTATCTATTTTTCACGGCAAATCTTTTTGCTACAGCGTGCCTGTGCTGTATTATGAACTTCAAACATACACAAAGGATATGAACACATACCAGCATCTAGGTGTGGCTTTTATGACTTATTTTATCCTGGATTACAGGTAACGTTATGGATAAACACCTACTTTCTGCCATTTTATGTTTATACACATGTGGAAATGCCGTTTATTCTTGCTCTGTAATATTATCTGCCTGCGGACTGTAACAAAATTTTGTTCGTATTATTTCTCATGCACCGGATAGCAGGAGCGCTGTAAAAAATAGCCAAGAAGTGTTAACTCAAATGCAAGGAAGTTGCCTGAGAAATTCCTGCCCAGATTCCACCAGTTCTGTGTTTGGGCCCACCAATAATCTGTAGATAACTAAAGGATTTTTAATCTTTAATTCCTCTTGAAGCAAAAAGGTAGAGATCTGACTGGAAAAGGTATTATGAGATGCACATGAAATGAATTCATGATTTCATTAAAATATTATTTTTGACAGTTTCCAAATAGTTCTTCAAGCATAAATACATGCACCAGCTACCTTATTTTCTAAAAAAAAAAAAAGGAAAAAAAAAAAAGAAAAAAAAACACTGTAGGTGGAAAGACTTGCAAAGATTTTCTCTTTAAGGGAATATTTCACTTAATCAGATTTTAAAACATGCAAGTGGGGAGAGGTTTTATCTGTTGAGATTTTGAAAAGAACAAAGGGACCGATGCAGTCCTTGCAAGGAAATTAGAAAATTACTACAGCGCACGTTTCCTCGGTTGAAAAAGAGGGAGGACGGCTGAAGACACACTGTCCACTCCAGTTAGACATGCATATGGTCAAATGCCCTCCATACACATCGGAAAAGAGTAATTTGGAAAATAATGGGTTTTGTCATCTGCTTCTACATCTGAATAAAGCAAAGTGTGAGGAAGTAGGCTTTCATGTTAACACTCCATTAAAGTCCATGAAGACTCTATATGAGAGTTATGATTTCAGTCTGTTTGGCAGAACCCAAAAAATTGAAGCCTATTAATTTACGCGGCGAGTGTTACCCATACCCCAAGACGAGTGCAGAAACGCCATGTGACACCAAGTAAGGAGTCGGTCTCCTGTGGGGTTTAAGCACTGTAAATCTCATTATAATATCAACAGCAGTCACATGGCTTAAACCCCCAGCAGGGTTTTTTAAAGTTTCTCCGCAAGAGCCTAAAGGCCATGGCCAAGTCAACGGAAAGAGTCCTACCGAGATTTGTATTTATTTTTTAAATCCAAGTGCAAATCTCCTTTCTTTCCAGGGATCTTGCACAAGACAAGACAAACTATGTAGGACATGATACCCTGGGTATTGTGTCCAAAGAAAATGACTGAATGACCAAGAGAGTATCAACTGTACACCGCGCTCAGCGTGTGCAAGGCTGGTGCTGTCAATAGCCAGGGAGACCAGCGCTGACCGTAAACAGGAACTTAAAAGGTCATTTCTGCTAACAAGACGCTAAGCGTAATATACTTAACACCTACATACAGCTTCCACTGCCATGTGACAGAGCAGAGCAACTACTTAAACCTACCAAAAATAGATACTTCAAAGTGGAACAAAAAGCCCTCGGTATGTAAAGAAAAACGCAGGCACCCTCCGTAGGCAGCGCCTTTCCGAAGCCGGTTACTGCGATCCCGCTCCGGGGCTTTTCAGTCGTGCGTTTCGGTGACCTTTATGTGTCACTATCAGATTACTGCTATTTCATCCATCCCACTTCTGGAGATGTTATAGATTGCCACTTGTTCGCTGGTGCAGCCTTAAGAAGCACCTCGAAACAAAACAAAGGGCGGTTTATGCAGGAACGGATATAACGCACAAAAGATACACAGCCAGTGGAAATGAATGGGGAACTCTGTTTTCCTTTAGCCGATCTAAGTACTCACTTTGTTTAAGCAAACAGAGGTGGAAAACGAAGATTTTAATCCAGTACATAAACAAACACTTCTCCGGGCACAATACGAATGTATATTTTTTAATTGCTCGATGATACTGTGTCTGCGTGCAGGCGCAGTTTCTGTCATCTGGATGCATCCTTGGTCTCACTGCGGAGACAGACTCGCAGAAGATCCGAGCATTGGCAAGCAGAAGCAAGTTTTTGGTCTGTTTGATTTCTAATGACACATTAGAGTAGGTGTTTGTTTCTGTCACCCTCTCCTTCCCAGGAATGCGTATTCCTGGTTGGGTACTGGTGATGCAACAGCAGTTAAGTGGAAGCGATTTTGTAACAATACGACGAAGGAACACACGATGCAAAATCAAGACGTCTTTTTTTATCTTCCGTGCAAGCTATTTGCATACAAAACGCTTACCATACAATAGAATTAACTCCAAATAATGCAACAGTGCAGCTTTATTACATCAAAGCACAACAAATAACCCTCTGGCAAGTAAAATTTCTTGCGTAAGTCAGCTTATTCATGACATACGGCAAAGTAACGAAATCCATGTGGGAAGCTGCAAACTGCGTAAGTGTCCACTTAGCCCTCGCTGCCTGCAGCCTGCCTTCCGGAAAGGCGGCTCCACGGGGCCAGGGCCAAGGGCCAGGTGCTCCCAGGGCTCCGGGAGCCGTGTGCGTGGAGCACAGGGGGCTGTACTGCTGCCTCCATCACCCTGGGAGCTCTGGAAGTGAACCACAACCCACCTACACAGTTTTGGCCAGCGAGCTTCTGGGATGTGTCTGCTGGGCTGCAGCATCACCGGGGACTTGCAGGTAGAGGAGCCACAGGCAGCTAAGCCCAGAGGAAGAAACCGAGTGGCATTTACCCAAACTAGAGACAGGAGCACAATGTGCAGGGGAAAGCAGCAACCAAAGCACCAGCACGAGAGCCACCCCTGCTGTGTGGTTCACTCCTTCCATACTTACTAACCAGGTGAAAGCGGGTACCATGCTTGGAAACACTGGCAAGAAAGTCACGGTTGGATGTAAAAGCCAAGCAAGCAGAAGCCTCAGTAATAAACAGTACTTCTGCCACACAGCGGACCGTATTTTAAATATTCATGACACTGACATAGTTCATATTCCACTGTCTCCCTTCCACATCTGCTTGGGCCAACGATCTTTGCCAAAACACTGGGGGAAGTCAGGGATGTAGAGAAGCATCCTTATTTTCTATTACAGTTATGAAGCATCTGCTCACGTTTTAACAGTGCAGAACATGCCTGAGCCACCTGCACACTGAAAAAATCAATACCACATCTCCTGCTTTCCTCTTGGAAGAGGTCCGAGCCGAGCGCCCACAGAATTGCAGAATTGCCTTTTTTTAATTATTATTTTTTTACTTTTCAGGGGCAACGGGAAGTGACTTCATCTTTGCCAGGTGCCGTGAAGGCGACGGGGGTGCAAAGCCTGGGTGGGAGCACAGGGCTCAGCCTCGCACCATGCAGTGCCTCGGGTTGAGGCGGGTGGCACAGCCACGAAACGCCACCACTGCTGATTTCTGTCCTGTACAGGAGGGGGGGTGAGACACCACCGGGAACTGAGACGGGTCTCCTGCGCTCAGGACTGCCTGGGGAGCCCTAAACCTCACCAAAAGGCACGGGAGGAATACATCTGGTGAAAATGTCAAAATTCTCTGAGCCACAAACGCTTGTGATATTTGATTTAAAATCAAAATGGAAGCAGTAACGATTAAATCCTTGTAGTAACCACTTCCTAAATCACTAACAAGAGACAAACACCCATACTCAAATGCAAGTTTCTGTCTTCATGACAGAATCAAGTGAATGAAGATATGTTTTGCAGTGAAGTTACAGTGGTACAAATCCTTTTGAATTAATACCCATGTGGCCTAGCACCCCTTTCCTTTCTAAATTGTGATTCAGAAAAAAAATATCTATCAAGAGCAGCATTAAATCCACGTACTCAGCCTGGCTAACTATTCATGCCTCCACCCCAGCCCCAGTAACTGCCCAGAAAGCAGGTATTTGATGTGAAGAGAGAATTGTCTGAGCACAGTAAATGCCTCTCCACCGCTAGGTAAAGCTTCGCAGAGGGCCGTGGGCCTTCGGGAGAGGTGACATTTGATGTGCGTGGCCAGTGGCATCTCTACGGGGAGCTGGTGTGCAGGTTTGTGGCCGCTTTGTAAGGCTGCCTTTCTCCCCTTCCTCACTGCTTCAGTCCGCATCCAGAGCGAGAGCTAAAAGAAGCTCATGTTTTACATCAAGCCCTATTGGAAGTAACAGGAGTAGTATATTACATTTTAAATGACTACACCAATTTAAGACAAATCAGGTTAAAACTGCAGCCTACAGGCTGAAATCCTCTCTTCTAATCGGAGCGCACCAACTTGTATACTTGGGTAGGAAAAAAAAAAAAATCCAAAGGCCCAGCACTGCCGATGTAACAGGAGAGCAGCAGAGCACTGCCAACCCCTGCCCTACGCCCTCACGCGACCGCGGCACCGCTCCCTGCACGCCTGCTGCACGGGGAGCGCCGGGGCATTTGCAGCAAGACTAGGACAAAATCTGGCTCGCATTCCCCTGCTCCTCCACCCCCTTCCCCACAGCACACTGCGAGAGTATAACCAGACTGGATAATTAAACACATCATCTTCTGGTTTTAATCTGTGAACGGATGGTTTGGATTATTAATCAACATTATGACCCTCTAGCACTCTAAATGTACTTCGTACTTCTTCCAGTGGCAGCCCCGCTTCCCACCCCGCAGCACAACTGCCACGGGGCCCCGACAGCCACTGCCCTGCATCACCTCCTTGGAGGAACCGAGTCCATTGCCAGACTATTTAAAAGAAATGCCCACTGGAAAAGAAAAAAATGAGAACAAAAAAGAGAAAACCCACAGCATTGAATCCATCACTTATCAGGTGGCAATTCCATTCCTGCACTTGAATTTAGCATTAACGAGTTTCTGTACTATTTAAAACTCGTATTTTTTATTTCAACCTTGTGCCTCAGTACTGTAGTGAAAAGTACATCAAATATACCCAGACGCACATGATTTGAAACGCTGGATTTTAAATTCCAGCATTGCTAACTAATGAGAACAATTTTTTCCCTCTCCCTCTTTGTAGCATCACTTCATGTACTTACATACCATAATCACATCCTCCTAGAGCCTCTATTTTTCCAGGGTGTAGATCTTTAATTCCCTTTAATCTGTCTTCATAGCCTATTCCCTCCAACTCCTTTATCATCCTAGCTGCTCTCCTCTAGATTTGCTCCAGCTTCTCTTGATCCTTTCTGCAAGAGAGAGGCCAATTGTACATCGCGCTCTAATTGTGGTGCAACTGGTTCTGCATAATGGGGGCCAGGAAAAAGGACCGACTCGGATGCGAGACGTGTGTTTACACCACCCATGACTGCACTCACCTTTTTCGCTGAGACACGGCACAGAACGTCCCACCTCCGTTGCTCAAGAGTGGCTGACGTGGCGGTTTGAGAAGGCAGTTTGGAATTTTTTAGTTCCTATCCGGGCTGCTTTCTACTTATCCTTGCTAAATCTCCTTTTATTCCTCGCTGAACTGTCTCCTAATTTACTCAGATGAAAAGGGATTGATTCGGTATCTTAGTTTAATTAGGAAAAAAATGTGATCGTACCACTTTCTGGTGTGCTTGGATTTTTTTTTTATACTTTCAGCCCAGCAACCCCATCCTTCCTATACAGCCCGTTTGTGGGGCAGAGGGATGGGGCAAGGGCAAGGCTTTGGCCCCAGTTCAGCAACGCTTTTAAGAACACACGCAAGATTAAAAAACTCAGGATTAGACCTTGAACTTCACCGAGACCGAGGTGTAAAATTACAGCCATACATACATACTTTGTAAAAAGATCCTGTTTGCCAACCTTATTTCACTGCAATTTATATTCTGTTGTTACACTTAAATATACAGCAAAAGAAAACCCCGAGAAACAAGATCTGTTCTTGTTGAACACCACAATTATGTTCTGCTACCTTTAGAGCCGAGGCAAATCCTTCCCCCCTAAACAAACCGGTGAGCCGTCAACAGATATGATTAGCATGGATTATTCACTTCGGGATCTCCCACCCCTGTCCCACAGGCGCACCCAAGGCAGCACAGAAGGTGACTGTCACATCACATAGGCGGTGACAGTCCTGCACCGCCACGGTCCTGCGGTGGCTGAAAAAGCACCATTTGGGAAAAACGGTCCTAAAAATAATTGTGATAAATAGTTACTCGAAGGGAGAAGCATGGTTAAGCTGCTGAATTCTCCCCGCCGCCTGCTTTCCCTCCTAAGGATGCTGGTTTCAAAAAGCACTGAAATCTATAGGACACCAGCCTGTTTCCCCAGGGAAGCGCGCTGAATCATACAGGTAGTGTAAATATCAGATGCTGCTGCAGGTGCTAGGCGTCTATTTGTTTGTGTTTACTGAAAGGCATAACAAATAGTCACGCTAAAGCAGAACAACATTTGGCAGCGGGATGAGAGCTACCAGAGCAGCCATAAATCACGCTCACTTGTTTATCCTCGAACCGCTGCGCCCTGCCACGGCTCCGGCCCCCCTCTGCGAGAGCCCCTTTGCTATGCTGTGCCCTTCCTTGGGGCACCCCGGTGGCAGCAGCAGGGCACGGGTGGCAGCAGGGCACCCGGCGTCCTCCTCGTCACTGCACAGCCAGGGAGGCTGTGCCACGTCACCTCGGCACCCAAAAAGAAGGAAAGGAGAAGATAAAGAGGGAAGAAAGAGTTGCGTGACGCAGGCGGCCAGCTACCATCGTTTACAGCTTTGCAACTTCGGAGTTAATTCGCAGTATAAACAAGGACGAAAATGTTTCTTCCGAGCAAGACTTCCTGTAAACTGTTCATTAGAGCGGGGCTGGGAGCGGGGCTGGTGCACCTGCTGATTAACCAGGCGCTCCAAGAGCAAACACAAACTGCAGCCAGCGAGATTGTTCTGGAATCCGCTCGGAGCTGATTTGTTCCCCCCCCCGTTAAAAATTGGATTCCACAATAAAACAAACAGCAGAACGTAGGTTGCCGAGAGTTAAAAATCTACTTTTTACACTACATTGACCACAGCACCCACAGGCACAGCTACAATGTCTTTCTATGAATGGGACAGATTGCCATATGGATGCAGACACTGAACAAGCTGTACAACTCCTGGCGACAAGTGCCTGGGGGACTGTCCTATATTAGCACCACCTGTGCTGTGGAAATTGTGCTCTGTGTATGAAGTGGTATTTAAGGGCCCATCACGATGTTATTTTTGAGTAGGCACAAAAAGGAAAATTACAGTCAAAAGGATTCTCTGGCCAGCAGATCCGTTGCTCGGCTCCCGAGCCCGTTTCCCAAAGGACCGGTTATCGTCTCCATCCCCGCGGCCCAAACTGACGAGCTGCAACACAAGGTGGCCGTTTCCTTCCCTGGGCTTACACCATGGCATTAATGAGAAGAATACAACATCAAATATACATGTGTTTTTCCCAAGCACGGGGAGAAATTAGAGCCCCATGGCCCCGGAAAGCACCAGCACTACAGTAAGTACCTGCCTGCACTGCGCATGCTGCTCCGCACAATTTTGCCACGAGTGCAGCAGGTAGGGCACAAATCCCCAGCACCGACCTCAGCCCAACAAAAGCAGAGCCCAGCTCAGGGCGAGATGTCGAGGGAGGAGGGAGAAGGGCCCTGAGCAGGACCCAGCTGCTCTACGAAGGGAGATCTCCCCCCTCTCAGACTGCAAGAAAAAAAAAAAGGATGCCAAGAAAAAGAAAAGTAAAATAAATTGAATTAAAGAAAAACAGTTGTAAAGTGAACGTTACAACCTGGGAAAAATGATGTCATTTTATTGAAAAACTCATTTTTTTCCATTAAACCATAGTGAAATGGATAAAGTTTATAAAGCTTAATGGTGGCGTTCTACTTTAAATGCTACTCAATATCTTAGCAGCGCGATATAACATGATATAACAGCTGTCAGGCTAACGGCCTCGCTTTTATTGAACAGCAGAGAAAATAGTCACACAAAAATCACCTAACTTCTCCGCTTTTACGGCATTTTCAAGGGTGTTTCTTTTCCACGCTCGGGCTGGGGGATGTACGATAAAGAAATGGTGCAGCTCTTCATTAGCTCCCTGCTCAGCTCTTTGGGACAGTTGGGTCTCCTAACAAATGCTGAGGAAGGACAACTTGCACACAGGAGGAAATCCAAAAAAAAAGGAAAAAAAAGGAGAAAAAAAAAAAGGAGAAAAAAAAAGGAACAGGAATCCACAGTGCAGTAAAACAAAACCAGGTCACTTTTTAAGACCGCTACATAAACACCTCTAATAAAAGAAGAGGACAAATTTTCATTGGACTTCAAGTATTTAGACAGGAATGTTTTAGTAAAAGTTTAACTGCAAAGTGCATGCAATTAACAGAAAGCCATCAGCTATTTCTCTGCTATGTAAAAATAGCATTAAGCTGTATTAAACGCACGTGTAAGTATCTCAGTTGCAAGAAAAGGGAGGAGATATGCAAAGCACTCAGATATCAAACAATGATCTGTTGGCCAGATGGAGGAATAAAACAATACATATGCTAAAATTTGGAAAAGTTCTGTTCTGTGTCTGCCAAGGCTCACCCGATCTATTTTAAGTGCTTTTTGATACATTAGCTTAGTGTTTGGAGTTGTACAAGTGCTCATTATTACATGTGACCAGGAACCAACCAGCCGGGTGTGTTCGGGAGCTCCCTGGTGGCAGGGCAGATCCCGGGGCTGCGCCAAGTGCCTACAGATGGGTTACTCAGCATATTCTGGGGGGGGAAACAACAACAAAAAATGAACCAGAAACACCTTTCTAGGGTTTAGCAAACGGTTCTCTGAAAGCTGTAACGTGATCAAAGGATGCCCAAATGGACTGGGAGCAAACGGTCTGTGCGACCGCCGGGAGGCTCCCGGGGCAGGCAGCACGGGGTGCTACGGCCCCAATTTGGGTACCGGTACCAACACCGAGGGCTGCTGAGGTTTCAAACTGAAGCGCAGCAATTCCAGGTCTGAGTCACGGCCGGCACTTTTCAAAGCCCATTACCCTGAGCGCTGACTCAGATGGGGAGAGCAACGGCGGCGATTTCAGCAGCTCCGGCAGGATCAGGTCGGATGCTGCAAGCTGTACAGTCACCGTGTGGGTGATGCTGTGACAGCCCCAGCTCTGGGCACGTCAGGAGGGAACGCAGCTACCAAAGGGAGTCACTTGGTGCCCCCAGCCAGCCCCACGAGCTGCTCAGGTGCTGGTAGGGTCCTGGGGGGGTTTGCACATAGGTCCCATGCAGTGTCTAAGCACCGTTGGGGAGGCAGCACCGTGGGAATACCCACTGCTAAATGAGGGATGGATTTGGGGAAACCAACCTGAATGAAACTCTGATGGTGAAGTGCACGGAGCTCAGATAACCGCAAGGAGCAGCTGGGAGGAGCCGCGGCTGAGCAGTGCTGCTGGCACCAGCGCCGAGCGAGGGCCGGGGAGCGCGCGGAGCTGCCGGCCAGGGGAGGATCAGGCCCGGGGAGCATATGGACTGCGGGCTGAAGCGTTTCATCCCGAGCATTAATAATGGACCGAAATCTGTAATTCTTAATTGTGCTGAATCCTAATGCTCTCGTCTAAGGGCCCTGGGATTTCGATGGGAGGATCAGCTGGCACGGCAGATAACAACAGTAGAACAGAGGCATTAAGCCGGAGCAGCAGAGCAGGGGTCTGCCAGGCCCTTCGGCTCGCTCCCCTTCAGAGCTTTCTCCAGCCTCCTTCCTCCGGTGACACTGGCAAGGAACAGCCATTTAAAAACCCCCGTTTATCTTATCCATCTTTCCTATGAGATGGCCGCTTGCTTAGGTGGGAGGACAGGAGGCAAGTAGGGCAGGAAGGGACACAAAGACATCAGGAGACAAACGTGGGATTGCTGCAAGATGGAGAAAGGTCTCCTGGACATGCAGTCCATCCCTCCAACTCTTCCCCTTGCAAACAGCTGTTTCTCAAACAGATCTGCACCTTCACTGGCTCACTTCTGTAGGTACAGCCTCCAGTGAACACAGGAACGGCCCAGACACAACGCAAGGGGTGAACCTGGGCTGTCCTGAGATGCAGAGACAGCAAACACAGTAGGGTTAGGGGCTTTCTGGAGGGCTCACGAGCTCAAGAGCACCTGAAAATCTCCCAGCACATGTTCAGCCAGAGCCACCTCCACTGTAAAACCTACCCACATTGGGAATATCCCTGCACACACAGGTTTTGGGATGCCTGCTGCCCATCAGGTTACAGTCAGCAGTCACCTCAAGTGACTGCACATCCCTCAGCTCTGTTCCTCTGCTCCTCCCATGAAAATAACCAAGCTTTCCCCGAGGAAGATGCATGAAAGCCGGTCCTGTCCTTGACATCTGTAAGCCCAGCAGATGTACGGAACTGGCTGCCCTTATTTATTTATTTACCGAGGTGGAGGAAAAACGCTTGCTACTGACGAAACCCAAATGCTGATAAGATGATGAGAGGTTTGCGTGCTGGCTGATGGTCTCACTTTCGCTTATCCTGAGTGAATACAAGTATCTATAACTAAATATTTCCCTTAGGGTACTGATGACTGAGGTATGTTTATTGCATTGAGTGAATTTATATATATAATCAGCACAATAAACATTATTAAATTGTCTGAGTAAAATCAAAGCATGAAACACACAGTCAGTGCTGAATTCTAATGATGCTGAATGCCCATGATTGCATGGGGAAAGGATCTTAACAAGCCTTGATTTGAGCTTTGGCATCCGCCTCACAAATCACACGAAATGTTCTCTCTTTAATAGTGCTGAATATTGATAAATGTCTCTGCACGGCACAACAGGGAAGTTGGTCTCTATTGGCAATCTTTACCAAAGTGTGTTTTTTCCTTCTCTACACTCAAGGGTTTACCCTGAATGATTTAATTATAATTTTCCTTGTGTAAGACAAATTAAAGAGGAGAGTAGGAGTGTCATGCCAAAGCAGATTATTTATCTCCTTAACAGATTGCTGTGCACCAAACCCCAGAGCTGCTGCTGCTGCTACTTACAGGAACGGGGCGAAATGTGGGACAAAAGCATGGATGTAATATACATTTAAAGCCCAAATGAATGAAAGCATTAACCCATTATTTATAGCTGGAATCGTTTCATTCCCGTGAAAGCCCCCGTGCGCAGGGCACGTATAAACCAAGCGCAGCACCAATATCCTCCCTGGCCCGTGCCCACAACAGGGGCTGCCTCCTGCTTCCAAGGGCACGTTGCTGCCCTGAAGCTTGGCCACATCCTGGGGTGACGCTGGCCACCCGCCTGCCCTTGGCTCCGTGCCGTGCAGGAGAACTTGCCCAGCACGGCACCGGGGCTTCTTCCTCTGTGCGCAGCAGTGGCGCTGGGCCCGCGGCACGGCGACGCGTGGGCACACCGAGCAGCCAGTGAGTGCCTTCCTCCTGCTATTTTGAAACTTCTTTACAGCGACGACGTGCTTTTACCCTGCACGTTCAGCTGAGCTGCCGCTCACCGAGGACTTGCACACAGGTTCTGCTGCTGCCCCTGCAGCCAGCCGAGCGCCTCCTGCTTCACAGGGCTCACGCGCTGACCAGTGGGATCAGGAGCCCCATAAAACACGGCCTGAACTATCCAGCACCAAGTGCCAGCGATGACAGCGATGACAGTAACTCCCACATAACCAACTTGCCTCCCGCAGCCCACTCCTTCTCAAAAGTCCAAGAGGGAAGAGGGGGGGAAACAGCTTTACAGCACACCCTAAAAGTTAATGTTACCTGTATATGATTATTTATTGCTGCTGGGCAGTCGTTATGATGTGGCTGTGGTTAACTGTTAGGACACTTACAGCTTTTACTACGCGCTTTTTATTGTTGTTTAAATCTAAATAAATAGCTCCTGGTCGTATCAGACCCCAGCCAGCAGTTGACTCTGCACAGAGCGTGCACCCCGGATGCGGTCGGCGCGCTCACCCGCTGCAGAGCCCCGCACGGGCCCTCCTGCACCCACACGGTGCCAGGACACAGCCACCCCATGCAGCAGCACCACGCACATCTCATCAAATGCTACAGGCGAGTGGGCAGATTCTGGGTGCTCTTTGGGAGAGACCCAACCCCAATGTATCAGCCTCCCCATTGCGGGGTGACAAATGCAAAGTTGGCTCAGGTCTGCACATTCATCAGGAAGGAGGTAAGGGAAATGGCAACCCCAAACCCGAGAGCCCCACCTGACCTGATGGCAGGCTAGGGACCATTTCCATGAGCCCTGCTGCACTGGCAGCTCAGCTGAACTAGCTGGGCTCAACAACAGGCACAGATTTCCCCGCACGTCCAGCCAAGCCGTGCTCCTGCCAGACCCACCGTTATTTCCAGTCCTAGCCTCTGCCATCAAAAAGCAACCAGAACTCTGCCCATGCCTGTGCTGTTTGTAACGGGGCTAAATTTCACCTCCTGGGGGCTTTCAGGCATACACCTGATGCTGCCGCACATCCACACTCCTCTCATTGCTCACTCGCCACCCCAAGAGCCCTGGCCAGAGATAAATACCCTTCAGAAAGGAAGCCAGCTCAACGCCTCCAAACAAGAGGAGCTTCTGTGTCATCTGAAATGCAGGCAGGCACCACGGGGCCTGATGAGACTGCAACAAAACCCTTAAGTGCATCCGTAGGCATTCTTCTGCCTGTAGTCTCCTGCTCTACTTAGGGATAAAGATGTAATTCAATCACTGCAGCAAATGGATGGCGTAAACCTTCAGTGAACCAAATAGCGGCGAGATAAAGCAAACTCTGCAGCCCTCCTATTTGTATTCCTAAATACAACTATTTTTGTATTTTGATATTGAAGAGAACTCAATAGAAACCTAAGTGAAGCATAATGACAAGCTTTAACAATGCATCTATCAATTCAACAACAGAGGATTCTAAGTCTTCCAACCACATTCAGTCACAAACAATACTGTGGCATGTTTATGCCTTCCTAATTAATTTATTTGGAACTTTACTAATAAAAACGTATGTATCTCCTTGTTTGTAGATCCCGATTACCTCCAGGCCACAATTACACAACAGCACTCAGCGCTCAGACACACAGATTTACAGTCCCACTTCACAGAACACATGAGAAAATTCTGACTTCAGCCTAGATTCGCGTATTTCCTCTGCCTTTCAACCTACACAGCAATGGCACGTTGTCTCCTTGGCTAGACTGCCATTAGCAGACAGCACGTGTGTCTATGCAGCATCCATTTCATTGCATGAGTTTTTGTTTTATAAATTAATAAAAACATAGATACAACAATTATTGGGAAGTCATAAACCCGTCTTGTTCAGCTCCATGTGTAGCAAAAAGGGAACTTGATTGTTTAATAAGCATCGGTTTGTTTTAGCATCCCATCTAAGTCTTCATGAAAATCATGTCCTTGACACTTGCACACATTATAAACGTGTACACTAATGTTCTGCCACGTCCTTGCCATGGATAGAAAATGATGCCTCATGCACACAGCAGTTCTTTCAAACACAGGGCGTGGTGTTCTTTTAAACCTATCTATCCCCAACACCACTATTTTCTTAATATTAGAAAGATGAAAGAGGCATTTATATAGCTTTTGTACCAATCTACTTTCAGGCCACTAGAAATACAAACTCTATGGCTTAAAAATTCCATTATCCTCTTTCTAATGAATGAAAGGAGGATGGAAAGACAAAGCCATCATTTTCCATAAAACCCAGCTTTCACTAGCGTCTGACGTAACATTTCTAGATGGGTGAAGGGGCTCTCCTGAATGCAAAGAAGCACGATGCTCCCGGTGCACCGAGGATGCTCACGTGCTCCCCAAGACCCCTCTCCTCTGCCGCAGCGTCGGCAGTGCTGCTGCCTGTGGCCCCAGCCCGTCTATCTCACCGTGAGCAAAAGTTATGTTGTTAGACACGCCTCAGTGAAATCTGGGGGTGTAAAGAAACAAACCTGCAATAAAGCATCCTTGCGAATAAAGCGGAGCCCGTGCTGAGAAGCACATCAACAGACAACCCCTGATTTAAGCCATTTCTTCTAACAATGCAAGACTAGCAAGTATAAATTAACTCACACTTTTAAAAGCCAAACAACACCAGTTAGCTAATTTTATCAGCACTTAAAAAAATCACTTTGTTTTAGAGGAACCTAGCAAACTCAAGTCTAGCCTGCTTTGCAAAAGCAGGTAAATACATAGAAAAAGAGGCAAAAGTCTCAGATGAGAGGGGGTGCTGAAATTTGGCAAAAAGCAGGGGCTGTGTGCTAAAACAGCCTGTAGTGACCAACTGGTTTTGTTCTCACCTCTGGTCTGCAAACCCAAAGCACATCAGGAGTACCACTACCCGTGATGCAGAACTCTAAAGAAAACCAGCTTACGCTCTTCACACTTTCCTCCACGCGCTTATCCAATACACTTTTAATTAGCTAATTGTGCCCACATTGATCCAATTAACAAGCCACAAAGATCTGAACAAAAGGAGCGTATTCTGCCCAGTGGAGACTCCATTCAACCACGCCAAAATCAGACAGAGCAAGATGGGGAGGACAAAATCGAGGCCAAGCCTGTTGGCCACCGTTCCCAACAATTCTGCCCTCAATTTAGGCACGAGGCTGGATGGTAACTCCAGCAGCACCTACCTCTCCCGTTTAGGAGTGTGGACCGATAGCTGTCCGTTAGTTGAGGCGTGTGGGTTTATTATTAAGGAGGTCTTAGATGGCGCGGACGAAGAGACGCAGGTGGTGGACAGGTCGAGGCTGCTGTGGTTGTTGCTGGCTGCCTCCTCGGCTGTGTGCGAGCTTGTCACTTCCTTCCAGAGCTGCTGCAGTTCTGTTGGAATCATGCCTGAAACAAACAAATTGGATAATTAAATCAATTAACAGCTAATTCGGCCGTCTTCAAACAGTAATTAAATCAAAGAGTCAGTAAACAAAGCCTAGTGTTAGTTTTGTGTGTGTGTGTGTTTACACGCATGTATTTTATTTCATATTTTTTTTTAAATAACTAAAGGCTAATCCCAAACACTGCACGCCTCCTGCGACGTTTTCTGGTGTGCACCTGCAGTACCTCTCCAGGGCTAAATGTGGGGTCTGGGGGAAGGAGATCCACGCCACACAACCCCCACCCAACAGCACATGAATTATTATTGCTTTCTGTAATTTTTAGACCAGAGGGCCCAGGCCCTCCTCAGGCAGAAATCCCCCGAGCTCACAGCAAGGGCGGCCAAGGGCTGCTCTGCAGTCAGCTGGAGAAGTTTCATTTCAGCTTATTTTTTGTTGTTTTAAGGCAAATAAATACATCCTAACCTGTTTTTAAAAGAAAGGAAGGTCTGGGGGAAAAAAAATACTCAGCTTTATTATTATGACAACACGAACCACAATATGACTAATTTTGTGCTTAAGTTTTAAATGATGACAAATAGCTTTGTTATTAAATACAGTTTTTATTAATCACTTTTAGACATAAATTATGAATTCATATTGTCTTCCTGAAATGCTTTTCAAATTTTAACAGTCAAATTGATTATACTATGATTATTTCATTAACACACCTATCTTTCTCATTAATTTTGGTTTCTCGAACTGCTCACTTAATTGATGGATGTGTCTACTGAAAAACTGTATAACTTTCTATACAAGTAACACTATTATTACTGTCATTTCTTAGATCAATGCTAATGAGCCATTCAAAAGTAAAATGAAAACATAAAATAAGCTTCAAGAAATCAAAAAAAATTGTTTTTTGATTGTGCCAAAATGGACACCAGGCTTGGGACATGCGTGCAGCACTCAATAAATAGTCTGAGTGAAAACTTTGCAAACTCCAGTGGGCTGTATTTTTGTCTGGAGCAGGGGGCACACACGTCAGCATGGCTTGGGTTCACAGTGAGATCATGGTTTTGGATAAAGCCTATGTTTGTGACACGATCAAACAAGTCGAGTTCTCGAATTGAAGGCTGTTTCAGTGCTCTTTCACAAGGCCATGGGAAAAAATGAGCAGCAGAGACGCACCGCTTCAATATTCAGAAAAAAATAAAAATAAAAGGCAGCGTCTGTGTGTTTTTAAAGAGGTTTCTCATCACTGTGCTTCGAGATCGTTTGGGTGACTGTTCATTGTTTCAGTGTGTCATGGCACTGGAGCTATCCTAAGGAAACCTGCCATTTTCTGAGTGTACAGCAGCAGCTCAAACAGCCACGTATCTCACCAAACCTAAGGTATTGAAATAAAAAAAAAAAAAAGGCAGTATGCATTATATTCATTTGAAACACATAATAAAAAATGCCAAGGTCTAAATTTAATTTATTTTTGTCATTTAGAATACAATGGATAGATAATCATCTCAACGTGATCAGCCAAACATCTTTACTTTGCTAAACTGTTAAAGATTTTAATTATGCTAGCTTTGGAGAGCACTGGTCTAATGAGGCGATAGACTCCAGAGAATCTAAGTGGTTAAGAACTGTGAAATGAGTCTGATAGGATTTTTTTATATTCACCGTGGATCGTTTGCATATCAAAGAGGAGTAAATTATTGCACGACAGACCAATAACCTTCCCCGCCTTTCTGAGAGTAGCATTAACAAAAACAGTTGGTCTCCGGTAACGGTTCACTACTAAAAAATGCTCAAATCCTTAAGTATCTGCAATTAATATATATTATAAAAGAGGCTTCAATTTATACATTAAGTGATCAGATATTCGTAGGACACATCCATTCCTCTAAAGCCACGTCATTTTCCTTTCATAAGAACCAAATGCCAATTATATTTTGATGAATTCTGTCCCAAATGAGCATTTAGTTATTACACACATTCAATTATTACTTGTCCCCTGAAATTAAACCTCTGAGCAAATTAAACAAAGAAAAAGGTCAGTACACAAGCCTATGTCCTGTTTTGCTGTATCTGGGCTATTATTTTCAAACACCTTGTGAAGTGACAGTGTGGGATGTATTTTTAGCTAACACGCTTGACAGCGCTGTCTGCGCACTAACAATTACCTGCGAGCGCGGCTGACCCTTACACCACTGTTTACTCAATGGAAACAATAGTGAATAGACTTGTCTGTTGATGATAACATATTGATAGGAGACCGTATGAGTCGACACCTATTTTTATTTTCAAGAATAAGCAAATAGGGAAAGAATAACTGCCTTCCCCCCTCCTACCAGCCCCTATCTGGACAAATCAGTTTTTAATTGGCGAAGGGGCCGTGCCCACTCTCCTTTCTCCGTCCCCGCTTCTCCTTTCCCCTTTCCTTCCCCTCCCGGTCACTTCTGGATACTTCATCTGCAGCCTGCAGAGTTATACAGCTGTTAAAATAGACACATTCAGTATTATATATTGTGATATGAATAACATATATTCATATCTCTCCGTAGATCCTCTAAAAGTCAAGGGGGTTGTTCTAACTTCCTATACGACTGTAGCTCTTATTAGCACAAAAGAGAGCTATAGCATATAGCGAAAGAGAAATACAAAATACCCATTTCGGGGGAAATAATGATGGAGAAAATAAAGATTTCAGGCTGGATGCCATTAGAGAAGAGTTAGCTGTGATGTCATACCTGCACACAATCCATCATTCAAAAATGAAAGCATCGCTGACATCATTTGATTATTAAAAAATAAAACTATTTAAAAAAAAAAAAGCCTCCCTCCTCCTTCCCCAAATGTCGTTCTTTCAGAATAATTCTGAAGAGCATTCCTAACTAGCCTGTCAAATTGGGCAGCTGAAAGGTACGCTCATTACTCATCTGGCAAAATGGTTAAATAAAATAATAGAACAAATGGTAAAAGTAAGTCGAACAGATTCATGAACACTCGCAATAAATTATGTAATTTACCATTTAACAGTTTCATTTTAATAGCGAGAGGTAAATTTTCAGTCCGATTCCCAGAACTGCACTGCAATTACCCGAGCTCACTACTGCTTGTGCCGCAACTTCGTACGTACAAATAAGGGGATTTAGACCTGAAACTGCCAGATCTACGGGAGCAATCAGGCACCTTCATGTCTCCGTCCTATTATTTTCACTCACTAGTGATCTGAAGTGTGATTTGCAGTTTCATTTTACAGCTCCTAAAGATCTAGCTCTCACAGCTCCGAACGCTGCTGAAATGTGGTTTATTTTTAAATTGCTACTATGTACAGATGTAAAATCTAGATTATAGATGTGTCTAAATACAAACCAGTACAGATTACACAAATACAACACTAAAGGATGTGCTATTTTGTGTAAGACAATAGGCGAGCACTGAAACTAAAATACAGCTTTGAACAATGTATTAGTTCTAAAAACATAACAAAACCCCACTTATGAAGTAGCATTCTCTCCTTAGAAACATTTATTGCTATTATAGATACTTAAGAATAAAAAGCAAAATGCTCTTAACCAAATTCATAGCTACATTAACTGGAGGGCTGGATTTTTCTTTTTATATGCACACTGACAGTATTTGTCTCACTCTTGCCAACTGTTCTGAAAACAAAAGAGCATGATATATGTAATTTTTTTTTTTCTTAAATAAGAAGTGTCCATTACCAATTATTTTAAACTATAGCCCTGGCTCCTCGTTGCATTTTTCAGGACAACTAGTCCCCTTCATTATGAAAGAAAATGTAGGCACAGGTTTAAAAAATGTATGTTGTGGGGACAGTTGACAGATTACCGCTCACGGAACTCAATTTCCCAACCCCAGGTATCACCGGCTCAAAGACAAACAGAGTTGCTCAACCTCTTTGTGTCCTTGTACCTCCATACCCAGGTGACCATGTTCAAGCAAGCAGAAAGTTGATTTAAACCTCGTAATGACATCAGTTTTAAGCCATCGTCTCTCTGATCAAAAAAAATCGCGCTGGATCGCAACCTGCCTGAATTCTCGGGCTCCCCTCCGCCCCCAGCCAGCCCCGTCCCCCCGCTGCTCGAGGCTCATCTCCCTGCCCAGCACAGCCTCGGGACCCTCCTGTTTGTGTTTGGGCTCTCTCTGGCACCCCTTCGGTTTTAAAATAGGCTTCTTCCCAACGTGGCGAGGACTAATAGTGGCACCGCGCCGCTAGCCGTATCAATCAATGCCACGACTGCTGAATTACCTACTGGTGTCTCCGATGTGTTACTGCACAGATTACACTTCATGCATCACCACATTCATTTCTTTCACATTACACATGAGCGTGTCTTGTCACTGCCCAATTGCCCTCCTTTGGACAGCTTAACTGATGTACTGTACAATGAACCTCACTGAGCAAACTTAATAGTATAGGAGCTGTGGGAAAAATTAGAAAGGTTGAAGCTTGAGTCCAGTGGGCACGTGGGAACGGCTTGTGATGTTTCCAACAATAAATCCGAGGCATAATTAAGGCGCGTTACACCATTCTGCAAGTACAAATGGCACCGGTCTACATGCCCTTTTTCCCGAGCTCATCTCGTGCCTTCTCCCCAGCCCTCAGCACGCTGATGGCGACCCACGAGCCACCCCTGGGCCTGATCCTGCAGCTCCCTGCCACTCGCCTTCCCGCAGCAGGACAAGTCTAACGTCAGCAGGCTGGTTCTGGGATGCAGGAAAGCCAAACCCAGTCCTGCAGAGGGAAGCGTGGGTTCCCAAAAGGGGGCTTGGTGCTCAAACACCTTTGAGGGTCTAGCAAAAATGAAAACCAAGCCTGAGCAAACCATGCAGACACGTGGCAGAGCAGACTCTGCTCCCCAGCTTCGTCTCCCTCTGTCCACACCAGTTAACGCTCACCAGGCACCTCACTTTCCTTTTTGCAGCTACACACACAGAAAAAGGGAGGGTGAAGGGCAGAAGCAATTTCTCCCACCACCCCATTTAACCGAACAGAGCTGAATGTAAATTCATTATATGGTTTAGCAACCAGTAGCAGCCCCAAGGCTGCTTTGAAGAGCCCAAATCATTTCAAGCTGAGCTGACTCCAGTTGTTGAGGTGGGTGTTTAAATTTATTAGGGGGCAAAGGGAAGGAAAAGGCTTGACTATTCAGAAACACCAGCATCTTAGTTGAAAGACCTGGTCCTCCCTGAGCCATGCCAACTTTGAACCACCTGCTTTAATCACAACAGACAAGAGCTCAGACGAGTCTGTTAAAATGTCCTAGAGGTTGTACTGAAACCCAGTTGAAAAAAAACTATATGTATTAAGCCAAGAAGGAAAAGAAAGAACAAAACTGCCCAGGTTGTGATTACTGCCAAAAGTATTGTGATTTAAGTAGCTATCGCTTTCAACGTATCAGTATCTTTAGAAAAAATAAAGTAGGGATTTCAGCAAATCAGTAACTTCCTGCGGAGTGCGGGACCGAATAAAGATGTAGGAGGATCTAATTGTCAATAACACCAGTATAACACCATTAAAATTAAATGGAGTTAATCCCAATTTGCCTCAGCGTGGAGGGAAGAATGAAGCTCTGACGTCCAGAGGCAGTGAAATGAAGGACATATAAACAGGCATGGAGAGGAGACACTGCCACCTTTCCCTTTCAGCTGCAGAAAAGGGCAATCGCGTTTCTACAGCTCGGCAGCGTGCGATCAGCGCTCCTCTGTGCCCAGCTCCCCACCAGTGGTAGAGCCAGAAAGGGCCAAAATAGCACATGAAAAAAAATAATAAGAAGAAAAAGCTGCTCTCACGCTATCCTAAGCCATGAACCCAGCACCAAAATTTTATTAGGAAGCCTCCTGCGGAGGATTTCAAGTCCGGATTAGTACAACCAGCAGCTTCGAGTCCGCCAGGCTGGATATAGCTGTGCAAATTGAATCCAAACTCCAAACCACCTGCCCCCCTGCTAGTGAGAGCAGCCCATGGTTTCAGTGCTGCCCTTCTCAAAAATACCTTTCTAATGCCCACCTTGTCTGTCAGAATGTTTCTTTGCTCATTATTTTGCAAGCCTATGAGATCTCTGTGTCTCACTGAGTGACAATTTGGTGTGCAGGTGCTGTCTGCCTGCTCGGCAGCCCCCCAAGTCCTCACCTACCTTGTGCAAGAGGCTGCAAAGGCAGAGTAGGCTGGCCAGGCTGGATCGTTAGCAGCCCTTGACGCTGCAAAGTCAGGAGGTGCTGCTGCTGCAACTGCTGCATCTGTAAGAGTTGCTGCTGAAAGGCCAACTGCTGTGTAGCCACCTGCTGTTGCTGGGGCTGGAAAAGAAAAAAAATGCACATTTGTCAATACAGAGCAAAAAATATTAACAGAGGACTTGCAGGCTCAACAGACTGCAGCTCCTGATCATAGTCATTTGGTAGCAAGGAAGGACAGCGAGCCCACCACCCAGCACCAAGGACCCCAAGGCTCGTGTAGGTGCTGGAGCTACCAACAGGGCTGCAGGAAATTTGCACCTCCAGTGAATACTTTAATCCCACCTCAATTCCTCCTGCAATCCCAATGAAAAACGCATGCAGAATTTGGTGCACATGGCTGTGTTTTACCCCAGAAGCAGCTGCCCTTCAGTGGTGGATGGAGCAAACGCTGCTGGCAGCTGTGGAAGCCCGGGGCAGTTCTTCGAAGCAAAGAACACGCCGAACGTGAGTTGCCCCACGTAACCACATCGCGCTTGGACGTCATGAAAAACAGCCCTGTACTCTGCTCTGTTTGCTCATGCATGGGTTGTCTCGACAATTAAGGCAGTACAACCGGCTTGATTTATGGTATTTTACACTTACTCTCTCTTATCCATCCATCAAGCAACAATACTTTGTTACGTGCAGAATTATTCTTTGCTGTATTTAAGGCTGCTACTTGTGCACTTTGAAATTTTTAATTATTCTCACTCTAAAGAAGACGGAGTTGCTTTACTCTGCAGGGACGTGAACCCTGAACCTCCGAGGTGTAAAAGAACATGTTGCTTTTCTCACTACTGTACCCGGAGAAGCTTTTAACTACTCTGTTTATCACTTCTGACATAAATAAATGAGAAAAAATCAGACCTTTGAAGAAGAAAAACTTCATCTAATATTGTTAATTAGCCATGACAAACGATGAAATAACATTGTAAATCTTTCATAGAAACAGCCACTAGATTTTAATTACACACATTCATAATTTAGCAAACAACATCTTACTTGAATGTGAGTGTTTAATATGTACAGTACTCCAGGCTTCTGAGTCCTTAATTTTGTTCAGTTAAGGAAGCCTCTAGGTTTTGCTTCCATGCTCATCTTGTGTTTTATTTGCTTTGTTCTTTAAAATCCATGAAAGGCTTTGCGTTTTGATAAATATCTTTTTATTTATTGTACAATGACAGGAGGAAAACTTTTGTTGTGTAAAACATCAATACATCATGCCAGTGTTTAGCAGTTTCTTGTGCTAGCCAAAAAAAATTAATGTAGATTTCCTTAGTAATTATCTGAGTGATAGAAAGATAATACAGTGCAGTAGTACAATAAATAGAAGGAAATTATCTAATATCCCTAATCTGCTAGGAATCATATCAAGGTGGAGGTCTTATACACATTATGGCTAACAATTATGGAAAAAAAAAATTAACTCTTGCAAAACTACACACTTCTGCAAATAAAGCCTGGCCAGACCGCCAGCGTTCGGTGGCCCCTCCCTGGTATCGGTGCGGAGGATCGCTGGCCCCGTTCCCTGCTGGTGTCAAGCAGGAAAAATCCACCCGGGTCACAGGAGCAGGGCTGACGGCCACCAGCCAGGGGCCGGGGCCCCACCTTCTGCCAGGGTGCTGGAGCCCTCCAGCCCCGCCGCGCTGAATGTGACACAGTCACAGGGGGGTTTAAAGGAAAAGAGAAAAAAAAAAAAAGGAAAAAAAAATAGTATTGGAGAAAGTTATAAGGACAATGGCAATTACTTCGATTAAAATCCTTAAATAGTTGTTTTAGTGTTGCCATGCCCCATCAATCTTAATACTACAAGCAACTGCATACCTACAACTGTACCGACAGGCAAGTTCATTTTTCTTATTTCCCAGGAAGATCTGTAACTTCGGGAACAGTTAAACAAGTGAGTGTTTAGCCATACTGGAACTTGGAGAGTTTTCATCTCTGTGCCACAGCTTGCTCAGACAGATCCAGTTGTTGCAACTATTGCCAACAGCACCAGATGAATGCAAGCTGCAGCGACAGATCCATTAGGAGCAATCCTTGCCTCCACAGATGTTCCCGCTCCAAATAGACATATATTTAATGTATATTTAGTGTGTCTATATATAATAAGGAGTATTTTGTATTAAATAAATAAATTAGCTGCAGTAATCTGTGCTTTACCTATTTGTCATCTGAGTACGAAGTTAGCATTGAAAAAAAACCACCCCAAAACCCCGACAACTTCACACAAATCGCCTGATGCCCGTGCGGTTGTCTTCCCGGCTATCCCAAGAAAAGCTCTCGAACACGCTCTACTTTGAAAAGCCAGGATATAAAAGTATACAAGGCCCATTGTCCAAGAAAGAATTTAAAAGCAACGCACGTTGCCAAACTGCGCTCCCCACCCAGTTACCAAACACAGGATACAAGGCAGTTTGTTTACTTCTCACAATTGAATGCATACAAAAAAGGTCTCGGTGCAGTCCTGTTGTCAGGTCAGTAGTCAGTGTTAAAACGCTGAAATATCCTGATAAAACTCGCATTTTTGATCCCCTCCCTACAGCTCCTGTCAAAGGTCTGTTTTCCTTTCGTAGGTCCCTCCCTGCTGCCTAACACAAGCTGCCCCAAGCACTGGAGGACAAACGGCCGCAGCATCCCGCGGCCCCAAGCCCCCCCGGTGGGGGCTGCAGGGGGCTGGAGCCGAGCTCACCCCACAAACTCACCCTCTGCTGCCCAAGTACAGCCTACGAGGAGACCGCTGGCAGCCTGCTTAGGGGTTGGACCCCTTTGGCCCGGGGGAATCGGCGGCGTTTTCCTTCTTTTAGGACGGTGCAGTGGCACGAGCCACTCGCAGAGGGCTCCGGGGAAGCCCTACATTCACGTGCTCACTCCAGCTGTGGGGTACAAACTCACCCCATGGCAGCATCGCCACCAGCGGTCCCCTCCGCAGCACGGCTCAGCCTGGGACTCGCCACTGCTGTGGAGTACAAGGAGGGGGAGGAAGAAAGACCCACCGCTCGCATGCTAATCTAGCCAGGATAAGCTCCTCGGCGCAGGGAAACGGGGCTGAGCCAACCTGCGGGATGGGACGGAGTGAGAGTGCTGTGGGAACAGGCCTCTGCTGAAACCCTCGGCAAAAAAAAACACTAGGGAAAGCTGGAGAGACTTGGGCCCCTTGTTCTCTCCGCCGCTATCATGTTAAAATGCTCTTCTTAAAACAGGAAGGAGTCTTTTCTTATTGTTACTTTCGACAGTGTAATATCAGAAGTGTGACCACAGTAAATCAGTGTGTTAGATATTGAAATGCCATCACATTGTCTAACTTCCCTTCTCGTCTTTTTTAACACAAAGTATTTTTTCTTCAAGCTCCGAGCCCTCATCTTTGTGTCTGAGATGCTCTCCTGTCTGACAACAGCAATTTAGAAGAGTTAACTTTTATCGTTCATTCTGCTGTGTAACTTTCCCCTTCAAATTTCTTTATCTGCCCTCTGAGCTCATCTGAACTTTCATGTTCTCCCAGCATGCAGGCTTGCATTCAAAACTATGTCTAATAGACCAAATAAGAGGTTAATAAGAAGTGGCAACAGAAAGAAAAAATACAATCCCTGGTAACTGATAAGAATGACAGTGGCAGCCCTTTATTGTTTGTCTTCAAATATAGAGTTAAAGATCTTTAAAAAACTAAATTTTGACGCCTTTGAAAAGAAAGAAGCACAAAATAACAACAGGGGGTTATTGCCTGCCAGCCACAGGGGAGAAGCTCCATAATTCTTATTCTCCCTTTTGAAGGCTGTTAGAAATCTGATTCAAAAAAGCAACAGCAGAAGGAGAAAGCCTCTTGAGGCTATCGCCATTTCCTGTGATCATGCATAATGCGTTTCAAAAGTGGGTTTTTACCATTTCTGTTGATCAATTGCACCTCCTTCATATCCCCTCTTTTTTCTGCTGTGTTTACATCTGATGTGACTCAATGACAAGCGCTGTCTGAGACTGTGAAACAGACCTGTCATGTTGATTTATGGGCGCATCAAACCACGACTTGTCCAAACTGAAGCTCGCAGTTCATTAATTAGAGAGTTGTGACTTTGAAGTCAGCTTTCAGACTGTGGTTTTTAACATTTGGCTTAATTTATATGCTCTTGAATGTGGATCTCTAAGGAAAAAACTGAAATTCCCTTCTTGTCTTTGAACTTCTTTTGACCGCACAATAATCATTTCTTTGTCCAGAGTGATGCCTGCATCCCAGAGTCATTAACGCGCATTGAACTGCCACTGATGAGTAAGCCCTACTGAATTAGAAAAACAGCCAGCAAAACAAAGCTGAGAGCATTCTGCACAGTGATATCTCACAATTACATGCCTTCCCTCCCTGTGCCATTTCCATTTTAATTACTGTTAGTCCTTTAGATTTACATTTTAGACACTTTTTAATCTGTTCCCTTTTTATTATAGAGGCGCCCGTAAGCGTGCTATGGTTAAGGTTGTGTCAGCGTTTCCATTATAAACCCCCGATTTTCAGGGGTTTATAACTCAGCTGGAAAAATTCACTCGGGGTTGAAACTTGGCACAGGTGGCACAATTTGCCGAAATTTCAGGGGTGAGAAACCAATGTGAGCTTCGAGCATCGCCAGTGGCAACGTGATGCCCAACCACTGCCACTACCATAGGATGTGGCACAGCGCCTCGTGCCAAGAGGCAGCTTTCTAGGATCTATCCGAGCCAGTGCCGATGTCAGACTGGAGTCTCCAACTCCTTGGGACTACAGGGGTGAACTTGGTGCCGTGAAAATAAATGTTACCGCAGCAAATTTTAATTTAAGCACACCAAAATCAACAAAGTGAGAACGTGGCAAATACTTAGAAAGGATAAATGTATTTTAAGTAGAGATGTATTTTAAGATGTCACCTTGGTAATCCTGCTCCTGCCATGGACCATGGTGGCATCAGGGTCAGGTCTCAGGACACCGTGCACCGCGGTGCGCTGCAGCACCTTGACACAACACGCTGTGATGGGGTGCCATTCCTGTGCTACCTCTGCATCTCAGCCCTCCCTCACTACTCATAACTAATGCTGCTCGAGCGCGGTCCCTTCTGCTGAGCAAGGAACACTCCAGCCTCTCCGGTTGGAAACTGCAAGTGCGAACTCAAAATCTCATGGAATTTTGCCCTGTTCAGAGAGGACAGCCACATATCTGGGCCTGCTTCCTTGCCCCCTCCCCTCTGCAACATAACTAACTTCCAAAAGCACTCTCCCAAGATACACGTCTAGATGCTTGCTCCAGTACTCATACCGAACATCAAGGCATGGTCCCCGGCTATAAAATATGTGGCAGCAAGCAAATGGAAAGCGCAGGAAAATACAGGCGAAAACAGGACAATAACTCTAAATCTGAAAGCTGAGACCTGATAGAGTCAGTTCAGTTGTGCAATCATTTATAAGATGAATGACAGTTTAATAGCCACTAGACAGTCCTCTGGGATCTGTGGTTTGAAAGTAAAATGGGTATTGTCTGTACCTCTTTAGGCTGTTTTCCAGCATGTTGTTGCTGTAAAAGTTGAAGCTGCAACTGTTCCTGTTGTTTCTTATAAAACTCTTGAAGCTGCTGCTACAAAGAAAAGGAAAGATGGTAAGTAACAAAGTGGAGAGCCAATTCAGTGTCCCTTTTGGTGTAATACACAAACTGTGATTTGAAAAATAGCATCCTTTTATCTGTAATGGTCTGACCTTTAGTTTGAAACTCGACAATAAATTCAGTGCACACTGACTATTCTTGGCATTATCGTTTGAAAAGTAATCTCCAAAATGAACTGATGAAAAACATACCATTTTCTACACAAACTAATTAAAATAAGGCAAGGAATGACCTTTGATTGTAACAACAAAGCCAAAATGCCCTTGCTGAGAGAGCCTGGCAAATCTCTGTTGTGAAACACACATGCTTTCTAAATGATAGGGTTTGACTGTATTAAGTGTTGTTCAATACATGCACAGACATCCTAAGAAATACTCTCCTCCTCCCCGCTGCCAGCCGCTCGCCGTGCAGGCTGTGCTCTGGAGCCGAGGGGAGGCAGCGTGGCAGCGAGGAGGGGGCATACAACGTGGGGTTTTGGTGGGTGCCCGTGCTGGCCCGATGCTCGCGAGCCCACACTGAGCCATACCCTACGGTAACCCAGCCTTGGGTTGTGTCACAGCCAACTCTCAGCTGAAAAAGGACCACGCGTTGAAACGGGGCACGGAGAGACACCAATGCACCACGCAGCATACGCTGGCTGAAATCAGATGGACTAAGGCTTGCGAACCTCTTCGCTTACACTGCCACTGTTTCACCAGCCCTTTATGGTCCCAAGCAGACGTAGCAAGGTCTGAATTGGGAAGTGTCACCCTACCACTGCGTTTATTGCAATTAACCAGGGCACACTGTACTTTCTGGGGGATGCAGGCAAAAGCAACAGGGACACGTGCCGAAATCCTGACACTTAAACATGCAGCTGCATTATTTATCCAATCCTGGAAATACTCCTTGCACTGCTCGCTGGATTTGTTTCCAGGAGCTATTTCTAGACCAAAAAAACAAAAGAGCAGTCAGTTCATTTTAGAGCGTGGCTGCTCCAAGGTGCAGACCCCGAGAGGCGGGCAGCTGCTTTCCCGGGAAGACGTCGAGAACGAAGCCCTCCAGTGCCTGCCAGGGCCCCGCGAGCGGCTGCGAAGGCGACAATTACCTGTTGAAGCATGAGTGCCTGCTGCTGTTGGAGCAGGACTTGGAGTTGCTGGGGAGTTAGCACTTGTTGCTGGAGGATCTGCTGCATTTGCTGGGGAGTGATCACTTGAGGTGTCATCATAGCCACCGACACGGGAACCTGCGGAGGAGACAGAGCGGGGGTCAGGGAGCATCTCCTGGGGAGACGGGCAGGCGTGGGGAGGCACGAGCCCACCCCGAGCACAGAGGGACCGGCCGCACTTCCCCGGCGACTCAGGTCCCTCTGTGCAGAGCTTTTCTGCATTGGGAATTCTTGAAAGACAGCAGAATGGCGAAACCTGCTCAGATTTGTTTGTTTTTACAAGGACCTGCCTGCTCGGTCCTTTCCCTCCCCAAAAACCCCTCCCTGCCACGCAGAAATTCAAGAGCCCAGTATCCCGTGCTGGTGGGATCTAGACGCTGTTAGGACAGGTTTTTAAGAAAATTGAAGGAAGGCTCAGTGACGTGGATAACAGCACCGCACTCCTATGCAATTTTAACAGAGAGGCCCTGCTACGATGTCTTTACCATTCCATATTCACCCAGCATACAGATGTCTTCAATTCTTTCATATTATGTGAGATACCATTAAAAGCCGCTTTCCATGACATTTCAGTGACAAACAGCTACAGTGATGAACTTGATAGCATTTCATATTTGCAACTGTTAACACGTTTCTGCACGGGCATCTTTGCAAGGAACCTGTACACTGTATCTGAAAGGATGATGTCTTGTTCAGATAAAACACTGACATTAAAATGACAGGCTGTCTTGGCCAAGGTTACACAAATTGTATTCAAGCGGATACCTAATGACAATGCTATGAATTCTGCAAGCTTTCTAGAATGTAATTTAGCTATTCAAAATAATCACTGCACTTGTGTTTAATTTGCAGACTACATGAGAACCATTTTGTCAGTCCTAGTAATGCAAGAAGACTATTTCCCTAGAAACCCACCCCTCTATCCTCCACCCCAAAAAAGGAAAAGAAAAGGAAGAGAAAAAAAACAATAGAAGAAAAGACAAAACCCATATGAGTTTTAACAGTAATATTTAAGCACCTTACTTTTCTATAGTTTCAAATCAAATAGGTGACAGCACAAAACTAAAAGCAGTAAAGGATATACTTTGCTAAAAAGGATCTCCTGTCATCTCATGTATTACAATAAAAGGTAATAATATGTTTAGCACTTTTTCTGTGCACCACTTTTTAAAAAATCAGCAGACAATAGCTGATCAGAAGATAAAAGAGTTTAAAAAAACCCTTCCAGTGTAGTAGTAAGCAAGAGAGAAATGCAGTATTAATTTTATGTAACATAATGTCTTAATATGCAGTTTATCTTGACTTTTTCACATGATTTGTCCTGTCATTTGCATAGCAAGCTCTCATTCCTAATTTCACAGTCATTATGCACTGATGTCCTGATTTCTCAGCATCACTAATTTTGATGAACTAAAAATGGTTCCTGAAGGTCAGGCTGATGTACACGGCACATCGCCCGGTGTTGTTGTGTACATGGCGTGCGCCCAGGGCCCAGCGCTGCCCAGAAAACATGTGCTTGAGACTCATCTCCCAAACCAACAGCCCTGTCACACCAACACGGCGCGGTCCAGCACCAATCTCCCAAATCCCAGCTACAGATCTCCCACGGTCCTTGCTGGGGCAGGCAGGTGCGAAGGCCAGGAAATGGAGATTTGAGGATGGGACAAACTCCGGTCCCTACGAAGCCACCGTGTGGTGCCACCGCCTCGTCCCACGGGACGAGGACACTGAGTCATGAGGATGGGCAGTCCCAGTCCTTCTGAATATCTCAATCCTCAGTCTTAAAAACTTTCCCGGGAGTAGACAATTATTTAATTAAATGCTGCAGTCACTATCTTTGCCCGAAGCATGACTCACCTTCATTATCCCCATCCCCTGAGAAGTTTACTTTACCCTGGGGTTTGTACTACCTTCCATTGAAGTTGGACTGAGCAAACAGAAGAGGAAGCATGTTTAAGTATGTTTTCTGTGCCATTCTTGGAAGATATACAACACAAATACTCTTCAGTCAGATTTATGACGACAAGCAGGGATACAGACAGGAATAGGGTGGGGTGCTGTAAACCCTACACATCGGTGATTAATACGGAGGGCCGCATTCTGCCGGCAGCTATGCGGAGACAACTCCCATTCACTTCCACGGCTTTTTTGCACGTTTATCTCTGGATAAATCTGAGGATTTGGCCCTACCTTTGAAAACCGGCCATGTACCTTCCGGTGAAGCCTCTCCGAGCTGCACAGCCGCTGCTCCAACAGCTCTTAACCAGCGAGGGCCCAAACACATGGCCAAACACGGCCCACCCGGGCGGGCAGGTTTGGGTGGCTCCATCCAACCCCATTTCACTGCATTTTCACACCCCACCTGCGACCCTGAAGAAGGCCCTGCCTGTGATTTCTAGGCATGGTGAACGCCACGGTTACCCACTGGAGAAGGGACTTCCAAAAGCTCTGCAGAGAAACTCCACCACACCACAAAGCGCCCCGCTGAAAACGGCACCCGCACCCCGGCGCAGCGTGGGCACACGTCCTGGTGGAGGGCTTGAAACAGTTCAGAATTACGGCCTATATATCCACTCCCTTAACTCCCACCGTCCAACTTTTTCATGTAGCTAGTCCCTAGTAATACTGGGAAGCAAAGGGCATGCAGCACCAGCAATAGGCTATTATAGCCCACACTTTATTACCCATTACTACCGAGGTCATTAGCGGTAAGAGTGATTGTACCGGTCTTAACCTATTGATCATTGTAACTACTATCATTTAATCCCGTGTTGAATGTCTGGAAAGCTGCTAAAGGCACACAAGAGAGAGTGCTTTAGCGATGAGAAATATAGCCAAAGCTTGGAAATTACACTTTGATTCATAAAATCTAGCCAGTGGTTTAAATCAATAGTATTTAAAACAGTCATGTAAGTTCTTAACTACAGCTCTCTAATATTTATGGGTCCCTTTTTGAGTGTATTCAGTCAAAACTAAACTTTATTTTAGATACTGTACACCACACTTTACCTTACGTTAGATAAAATACATTTATTTCTGATATTTTGCCTGATAGTAAATGAAACCTAAACTGAAGGCTATAAATTAATTTTAGATTTTTATCTCTCAGATGTCAAGCGAAATGTGTTGCCAAAAAAAATTACAAACCAACTTTGAAAATGGCTTAACTGTTTAAGTACATGAAAACGAGTGTGTTTTATGAGTTAACAATGAATCACAGAAGGCAGTTTATGAAGAACTAAAATAATTCTGTCTTACTGCCTTCGGGGAGTTGAAGTTCAAATTAAACTACTGGCAGATATATTTAAAGAATGCTAACTTAGCATGCAGAACAGAAATCAATCTTTTTTTTTTTTTTTTCAAGTTGTTTATTTCCATTTTCTACATGAAACATGATTGTTGTTATTGATATGATTAATGAAGCACTTCTGGTATTGTTGACTGATAACAATAGGGTGTGGTAGATACCCAGCTGCATGCAAACCTGGCAGCAGAGGTAAAAATACAGCTGCAATTTGGCTTTCGGAGCTGTGCTAGTAGAGACCTGCTGACATGCTAATACCAGCAACGGCAAAAAATGTCTTTAATACTCACAATTGTTTTCAGCCACTTTCTCTGTCTCCCGGGGTCCTGCCTGCTATTTCTCCGGCTCCCCCAAAGCCTTCCCGTCCTCTCCCCAGTCCCGAGCTCTGCCAGCACGCCGTGTTTTGGAGAGGCTGACCGAGGCAAACTTGCACAACTTGGGCCAAGTTCACCTCGAACTTCACAAGGGAGTTACAGCAGGGATGCATTTGTCACTCCTCCATACCACTCAGACAAGGGTCACGGGGATGAAAATGATTTAGACCTATTTAATCATCTAGTTCCCCCATTTTCCCTGATATTAATATAATTAAATACTAGCTAAATAATTTCAAGTAGTTTAATCTTGTATGAAGTGGGGGGAAAAAAAAGAGAAAGAATGCCTTTTTCACACAACGTGCCTTCATTGCTGGATACGGTGATGGTCTTGTTAACTGTTAGCAGGCATGCATGGAAGATGGGGAGGATTTCCTTAATTCATAAAGAATAACTCTGCCAGAAAATCCTTTTCTCCTGTGATGTATGTTCACACTTGATTTCAGTAAGTCCTCAGAGCAGGCACCTTGGATTTCCAAACAGCAATTCTTCAGATAAAGATTTTGCGATAAAAGTTAAACGGAGCACAACACAGCCGAGCACAGAGCAAGTGGCTGAGGAACAGTTAAAAATGCTGGACTGCCAGAAAAATAGATACGGCTAGGCGAAAACAAACAATTCACTTGAGCTGTCTTATTAGAAAGCTATTACGTGCGCTACTTTCGCAATATTAAAAAAAAAATCGCAACCGAAACAACGCAAAACAGCTTTGCTTGTGCCCCAGGAGAAGATAAACCCCGGGTACCCTGGCAGAGGGAAAAGCACAATGCCCCAAACCGCAGCAGAGCCCAGCCACAGAAGAAGTGCTGAACGCAGGACCCGCATCCATCCTGAGACTGAAACACTTCTGACATAATATTTCAGCCTCCAAAATAACAACCCAAAACTGCCGCTGAAAGAATTATTCATGCAGAAACTGCAATTCCGTTTCATTATGCAAAATGGAATCTCGCTTTTAGACTTAGTTATTTTGCCATGATACTGCACAACACATTAAGACAGGTACTGTTTATTACATTAATGTAAAATCAGCTAAGTAGTCTGTCATTAGCATAACTGTTCTCTCCGTAACAATGCAACTCCCTATAAAAAGAGGGGGAAAAGAGCCTCTTTAAAATTAAATTAGCATTTTATGGTTATAATTTTGTTTATTATATTTTATCAGTAGGAAAGATCTGCCTTTGACCCACGGAAGGCAGGGAGATGGGCTATGCTGACATTCCCCGGCATGTCAGGATGTCTGCTCTCTTCTGCATTCTCTTCTAGCTAAGGAAAAACGGGGATATTTTCATATTTGTTTACAGAATGAAACATCTGATCTTATCTACCACTTCTCATGCATACCAGGTTTCTCACTAAGTGCCAGGATAATTGTTTCTGCTATAATAAATACCCATTTAATTTGCATAAAAATATAAAGTTTACATAAATTAAATCCTTTCTACATCTAACATTTGTCAAATACAGACTAAACCGGAATGCACACCACCAAATACTCATTTAATAAGCTGAGTGAGATTTCAACCTCAAGATTATCACCATCATTTTTCACATTTTAAGAAGTTATCATTTTTGTTTCCCGCTCCACCGTGAAAGGAAAAATTACAACCTGCTGTACATGCTTCCTAACAGCGGTGATATTTTATAATGGTTCGATTAAAAAAAGAAAAAAAAAAAAAGCTTTTTTTTTTTTCCTGGAGTTTAGGAAAGGAAATGTTTGCTCCACATATTCTGCCAAAACACCCTGAAACAAACCAAAAGCCATCCTGCTCAGAAACACCCAAATTACCCCCCCAGCCCTTGAAAACCCCTTGAAACCTTCTCTCTCCCCACCACCCTTAACACGCTGAGACTGATCATCATGTCAGCCTCCTCGCATTTGTGTATTAATCCACTAATACATTACGGAGAGCTTAATTAAATAATAAAAGGCAGTGATTGAATCAGCAGCGTTCAGCACGCCCGGAGTTCTCCGGAGCAGGCGGTGCTGCAGCGAGGGGCTCTCCTTTCCTCTCCTCTTTCCTCTCCTCTCCTGTCCTTTCCTCTCCTGCCGGGGCAGCCTGGGAGCAGCGGCACAGCTCGGACCCCGGCAGTGCTGGGGTTGAGCCCCCTCTTTGCTCTGCGCCGGATTTCTCCTGCGAGAACCAGCCGCAGCACTCTGGGGCACGCGAGGAGGCATCCATTGTCCTGGCCAGCTGAAAAAAATTAGGAAGCTATTGGAAAAAAAAAAAAATATTCACCTGGTTAAAGCACGCTGCGTGTTTCACGTAGGAAACGGGGGAAGGCAGCTCCAGCCCTGCTTAAACACTCACTGAGGCTCTGCCACTTCGGGTGCGAGCGGAGCCTTTCTCACAGTTGTAAACTTTATTTGCTTAAAACGTGCAGTTTTTCACACCTAGCGCAGACACCTACAGCTGCACATCGCAGCTAAGCACAACGGTGCAAATTAGATTCTAATGAGAAAACATCAGTTGCTTCTTTGACAATCTTGCCATTCAGTGATTTACTTCTAATGAAGACGCACTCCAACCAGCCAGCTCTCCGTGTTAAAGGTCAAAGCGCCTTCAAAAAAATGCCTCGCAAAATCAAGGCAAATGGGAAACCCGCAAAGAAACCTTCTCATAAAGTGGCGTGGCAATTAGAGTAATTGTGCAAAAAGCCGTCTTCGGTAAAAAGTAAAAGAAATTAAGCTGCCACTACTGTAACAGGTTAGATGAAAATCAAAATTTAATGTATTCTCCCTTGTGTCATCTTGTTTTGTCAAGACATCAAATAGAATTGGAAAGTACAAAATAACAAGCCCTTGAGAAATCACAGAAGCCGACCTTTTTGATGTTGTTGGTTTACCTTGTTCTCAGTTATTTGAACAATGATGTTTCAGATTTAAGGGCAAGATAAAGCTTAAAAATTAAAACCCGTTGTCAGTTTGGGGAGGGGGCTGTTGTCCCTCCAAAACAGCAGAGCATCTTACCTAATCAGTGAAGGCAAATCCGTCCAAAACTAGTGCAAGGAACAATTAGCAATCCCGCTTATTTGCTCAACATTCAGTCTGTTTTTAATACCATTCATTCAACTTCAGTACAACCTACAGATCCTCCTTCTAGCAGAGGAAACTGTGCTGGAAAGGCTAAAAAGAATAAAAAAAAAAAAAAAGAGGGAAAAAAAAAAAGGAAGGAAAAAATAGCTGGGGAAGAGAGATTTGCCAGTGCTGCTTCTCTCCAAAATCTCTACACGGCCACTTCAGACCTGCAGAGGAGTGCATGATGCATTTTTTCCCTTTCCTTGTAACTGGAAAGCGAAGCTGAGCAAGTAAGCACCTTACAAAAACAAAACAGCACAGGACATTTTAACTGAACTACAGCAAAATAGTTTCCAGTAATGCAGTTCTGCTTTCAATAAAACAAACAAACTGCTTAAAACCAGCCAAGCCTTTCACCAAACAATAACAAATTTAGCTTATGGTGTCAGGACTTTCCCACAACCGAGTTTCGCAGGTGTTGATAAAACTGCCCCTGCTACTGCTTTTTTTCCTAGCAAAGGGGGGAGAAAACAACATCAGCGAGTTAGCTGGCTGCCGGGAAACATTTTGGTAAAGTCAGTCCAAGTTGCGGAGGCATCCAGCACAGGTCTGCCTGAAGCAGCTCGAAAATGACTAGGAAATAGAGAGCAAGAGCGCAGGAGAGCTTTGTAACTCCTTCAGGTCCTGAACGCCAGAAGCCTTCTCTCTTACCTTTCCTTCAGCTGCCCAGGGCATGCCATCACAGATAAGGAAACCGAAGCCGTTTACGCTGCCATAGGAGCTCGCGTAGCTCCGCTATTTTAAAAACGACAAGACTGTCGAGCAGCATCAGTGCTCGAGAGCTGCCAGGTTAAAACGCTGCCTAAGCCATCGCTCCAACCGCTCTGCATCACTCCCAACGCCTAAAAAAACCCCTAGCACAACTGTTGCGACCGTTTCCTCCATTACACGCGCCTCGCACCAACTCAACTTGCGTACACGTCAAAGCCCGCCGTCCATTAGCGCGAGAATCCATCTGTGACCCATTACAACCCGGGGCCGGCAGGTGACGGCTCCTGGCGCTGCCCGGTCCCGCTCACACTGCTCTCAGCGCCGTGCCGGTGTCCGCCGGGGGCGCGGAGCCACGCACGCCTCCCGAGCACGCCGGGGACCAGCAGCCGGAGCACGCCGCGACGCCCCCGGCTCCCTGTGAGCAGCCAGCTCCCCAGGAAGCCCACGCTGCTATTTCATTTCTCCCCTGTCAATTCCGTTTTATTTATGACTTCTCTCTACTTCGGCTGAGTGACTGGTCAGAGCATGTCTCCGAGCTCCTCTTTTTTTTTTTTTTTTTAAAGCAGGAATTATGCTGCCTAAAAAAGGGAGGGCACAGTGGCACGGCAAAGTGTACGTTAAACAAGGGGAAAAAAATAACAACTGTAGCAAACAAAATAATTTCAAAGCGGCCCTTCCTATCGTAAGCTTTCCGATGATTTATGGTTTACCAACTCAGCAAGGTTACGCAACGCTGCATGCCTTTAGATGCATTATTTGAGTCAGTTGAGATTTAATTAAGATCACAGCCTCCAAAATCCCTGTCAAATGAAAATTCACAAAAGACAATACACTATATATCCTCATGCAGATAGTCTCCATTCCACGCTCTGGAATAACATAAGTTAATCCTCGTTTCTATGGTGGCAGACAAAAGTTCACTAATTTTGTTTTCTTTTGACACTTGTGTTGTTTTCTGTTTTATGTCATGCGATCATTCCCTTTTGGGAAGGGAGGGGAGCTGATATAGGGGGAGCGAGCAGAGAGCAATATGTCTGAATACGGCAGCAGATGTATTTTGACATTCTCACAGCCCTGCCGTGATGTCATCAAGTTTTCATATAATTAACCCCTGCCAGCGAGAGCATCATTGCATGACATCTGCCCACTGGGAAGCGGAGGAAGGAGTCAGGGACAAAACACACCAAGTGCCTCGAGCTTGCTCTTGTGCTAAGATCCCAACCAAAATCCCAAATCAGGCTGGGGCCGCAAACCTGGGCTCCCGACCCCGCAGGCAGGCCGGGGGCTTCTGCAGGGCCTGGGGGGCTCAGCAGCCTCGCCTGCCCCCCGAAACCTGGCCAGCACACGCAGCGATGCCTCTTATAGGGAAACTGTGAGAACTTTACCTCGTTCTGGGGTACTTCTGTCCGCGTTATCTTAATATCTGCTCGCTTATCTCGTGGTTTAGAAATGACAGGTGCTAGCGGTCTTTTGTTTGACAGGCCACTACACAAATAACTGTCTTGCCTGAAAGGGCTAATGCACTACTAATGAACAATAAATCAACTTTGATTATAAAGTGTCAGGCCAATCAGTTTGCAGCTCGGCTCCGCCACGCTCTAGGCCGAGGCAGCTCCTCCGCCTGGCCGGGCTTTGGGCTCCATCCCCGCGGCCTCCCCGGGGAGGTTTTGGGGCAGGAGCTCGACTCCAGCCCCCTGAGAGCAGCCCTCCGGCGGGCTGGGAGAGGGCTGGGGGCCACCTGCGGGGTCACCCCACAAAATCTGTCCCTTCCCTGGCAGGGACACGCTCTGGCACCTCATCCTCACAGCGACCTGCGCTTGAGGCCGGGCTGCGCGCTGAGGGGCGCGGGCAGGAGGCCCTTGGGACACCGCAGGGGCGCTCTGAGGGTCCCTGCGGGGTGTTTGGGGCTCCAGGACGGGGCCCGGCGGCGTGAGGCAGGGCCAAGCGGCTCCCAGCCGGCCCCGGAGGGCTCCCCGGTGCCGCTCGCAGCGCAGGGAGGCGAGCAGCCCGGCTCGAGTCACTTTTTTTTTATTAGAAATAAAACTTCGGCGGCCCGCAGCCGGCCGTTCCGTTTTCGTCAACAGCCCTTAGTCACCGCGGGTGATTCACGTTTCCTGCCACCAAACTTGTTTGCGTTCAAAAAAGCGCCCGGGACCGCCGCCACACGCGGCTGAAGGGCGGCGGGGAGCGCCCCGAGCCCCCCGCGCTCCGCCCCGCGCCTGTCGCGAGCGGAGCTGTCACGACAGCGGGAGCCGCTCTCCTCTCCCCCGCTCTTTTCCGCGAGTTTCGGGCTCCCCCTCCCCGATACACACACACACACACACACACACAAAACCCAACAGCCCGGCCCCGGGGCACCCACCTGGGCTGAGGCGGCGGCGGCGGCGGGCGGCGCGGGGCGCGGCGGGCCATGGAGCGGGCGGAGCGGCGCGGAGCCTCCGCGGGAGGAGCGGCGGCGGCGGGGCCCTGCTCGCGGGCTGGCGCCGCGGAGCCCCGGCGGGCGGGCAGGGAAGGAGGGAGGGAGGCGGCAGGGAGGGCAGGCAGGAGGCAGGCAGGGAAGGGAGGGAGGCAGGCAGGAGGCAGGCAGCCGCCCCGCCCCGCCCTGCGCCGCCGCCGCGCACAGCCCGCCCCGGAACGGGGCACCCCCGGGCGCGGCCTTCCTCCTCCTCCTCCTCTCCTTCTCCTCCTCCTCCTCTTCTTGCCCTGCCGCTCGGCCGAGTGTTGAGCCCCCCTCCCGGCTGTGAGGGCTGTAGGGACGCGGGGTGTCCCCGCACGGAGCTCCGCGCTCCCAACTTTCTGCCCGCTCCGGCCGAGTGCCGCCCCCCGCGCAGCGCCGCCAGCAGCGGGGTGCCCACAGCGGGGAGGGGGAGAGAGGGAAGGAAAAGAGAGCAAAACGGAATAAAAAAGGACAAAATAGAAGGAAATGAAAAAGAACAAAACAGAATAAAATGAAAGAGAACAAAATAGAATGAAATGAAAGAGAACAAAATAGAATAAAATACGAAATAAAATATAAAATAAAACTAAATAAAATAGAACTAAATGAAATAAACCAAAGTAAAATAAACAAAGTAAAATAAAAATAAAACAACATCAAGAAGCATCTGTCAGGAGCCCGCACCAAGACATGCTGCTGCGCCCGGCCTGCACACAAGCACATCTTTTCCCCCTCTCCTCTATCAAAGCAGAGGGGAGTCAATCCCAAAGCACCAGGATGCTCAAAGCCAGCCCGGGATGAAGCCCCCGGCCCCAAACAGCCCCACAAACCCCACAGAGCCCCACAAACCCCTCACAGCCCCCCACACCCCACAGAGCCCTCACAGCCCCGCTCCCTGCCGCTGAGGCAGCCTCGAGTGTGGCGCCGGGCAAGGCCTGGGCCCGCGGCACCTCAGCGCCATGAGCTGACGGGGCGATGTGGCACACAACCAGCCTCAGGCCCCATCAAACACTTTTTGGGTCCCCCAGAACTCGACGCACACACAACACCTGCCGTTGCGCTGTCTCCAAGCATCGCACCTCTACCAGCCCCGCAACCTCTCTGCCCCCAAAGCTCCCACACCGTTTGCTGTACCGCAGTGGCGGTTCCCTCCCGCTGTTTCAGCCTGGCCTTGGCATTTTCCCCCGCTGTCCAAGTGATGCCGACGGCTCCTTCGCACGCACGCAGCTGAGCCCGAAGCCAGCACGCTCCCCAGGCAGGCGCGTGGTTTGTTTGCGGGCGTCAGGGGCTGGGAGACAATGGCCCCATTAGTTATGCTGCTAAAGAGCCGCACGAGAAGCCAAGACAAAGGACCCAATTTGCTGACAAGTTGTGATCCGATGGTAAATGGGATGCGATACGGATTGCCTCCCACCCTAAAGTGTTTTCGTGTCAGATAACAAATTTATTAATGGGATTTTTTTCAGGTCACAAAAATGTGACCCCACCCTCTTATGAATATTTAATAAGGGACTAAGGGCATCTTTTCCAAGACCCTAAATCTGCCAGAAACAGCCCAGATGAATCAGACACGCCGGGCTCTGGAAGCAGCAAGCCCCCGGCAGGTCAGCAGGCAGAGGGCACGGGCATCATGGCCCTGTGTGTGCATTACGTGGGTGCATGGGGAGCAAACAAACACGCACACCCTCCAACACTCGGGACGTTTAATAATACCACAAACAGGTAACGCATGCCACGAGCTCGTAATAATTACTGCTTGCGCTAAGAGAATCCCTCCTGTGCCGGACTTCAAAGCAATCCCAAGCAACCTCGGCTGCTTTGGGGAATGCATCAGCAATACGCAGGCTTGCACTTTTTGGTGGCATCTCTCACAGACCACCTCCTGCTCCCTGGTTCGGGTGAGAAGGGCAGCCCTGTGGCCACGCCACCCACCGGCCCAGAAAGCTGCTGAGCTGTTTGCTTTTCCTCAGCATGGCCCTCTCACTGCCCACTGAGCCCGTGCTCTCCTTCTGCCCTCATTGCCAACCTCATGCCGCAGTGAGCTCCGTCTCGGGACATTTCTAACCACCACGGGGCTGTGTGAAGCTCAGGACGCTGCTCTAGGCACTCGTTCCCCTTCCCGGGGCAAAGAGCAGTGTGACGTGGCGCTGCCAGAGAGGAGCAGAAGCACGGCCCCGGCTCTGGCACCGCCAGCGCTCCCCAGCCTTGGGCGAGTCACCCGGGGCATTTGTTTTCCGAAATAGCCGCTCCGTCCTGCGTGCCCTGCTTTCTGAGAAGTGCTTGCAACATCCCTGGCTGAGCACTGCCCGCACGCTCACCATCTCAAAGGCAGGCGACGGCCTCCTCCTCACCTGCAGAACAGGGAGAACCCTGCTCGTTTGGGGATCTTCTCTAGGCCAATATTTGCAAAACACTCGGAAGCTGAAAGGTGCTGCCTAAGCACTGAACGCTGGCCACAGAGCCTGCGAGCAGTATTTTTAAAGCATTTTATGCCCTTTCATATAAAAGCTTCTTACCTGCAAGCTCAGCCAACATCTGCTGTGGGCTAAAAACTTCAGCCTATTCCCTTAGTAACGGAGATGGTAGCACTAAGTAGGGTCACCATGAAATATAACGCAGTTCTCAGCCAGCAAAATATTTTAAAAGACCAAGAAGGACCATAAACTCCCACTTTAATTCCATTCAATTATGGAGAGCCATCACAGACAGAGACAATCGGATCTGACAAGGATGTTCCAAACAGAAGACATCCACCGACACATTAAAAACAACAGGGAAGGAGCGTGGCGGCTCCTGGGCTCTGCAAGATCTGATCCGAGTCAAGTAGCAGCATCAACACCTAGATAAAAAAAAAAAATCACTGCGTATAGCACGGATATGAGGCTCCGAGGTCCGAGCCAGCGCAGCAGGTTAGGATTGCTGCTGAAGATGAGCGTGGCAGAAGAAATGGCTGTGCTGTGCCGCTGCCTCCGTGCACGCCTCCTTCGCGGACTGCCACCGGCACCCAGCCCCGCGGAACTGCACGCGGGCTGCAAACGCAGGCAGGGAGGGGCGGCCGGTTTGAAAGCCAGCTGCTGTTTGCAGTTAGAAGGGAAAAAAAGGCGTCTCGGATACTATTCCCACTGCTGGATCCCCAGGCCCATTTTTGTGGGGTTAAATCACATTTTCCTGTTTTCAGACTGCTGCATTTTCCCTTGCTGCTGTTTGAAAGACCTACGAAAACAAATGGGGAAAACAACTGACTAAACAGGAAACAGTGAAACTTATTATCCACAAAGTGCTGAGAAAAAGTACTAAGTAAACACTTTTTTTTTGGGTCGTTTTTATTAATCTTAGCTAACACCCTCATGGTAACGTATTTTCAGGCAGAAAAGTGAATTTTAGGCTGGCGGTGTCTCTGCCAGAAGAGAACACCAAAGCAATTAACATTTCAGAAATGTTTGTGTCTGTTGCACTTCTTTTTCATGTGAAACTGTCATTTTCCTTATTGCCCTGCAGATCCTGCACGAAGAAGGCTCTTTAAATCCCCTCAGCACTGTACAATGGTTTGAATTTCACTTCGTGGCATGCTTTAAATTACCATTCACATCTTCATTTAATGCATCATTTTATAATGCCAGTGTTACTAGTTAATTTATATATACACAGCAGGATGTGTCAACATTCAGGTGAGTTATGAATATGATTGTGCAGGAGTTATGGAAGGCATTTCTGCAAAATTATGGTTCCCTCTAAACATAAAAATATTAATAATGAATCAAACATCACAGGTAAACAACAAATTTTATATAATTGCACCCCCCCCATGCTTCGAGATAAATAAATAAATAAAAATGGCAACATTTTTGCTCTGCATTCATATTTGATTGATCTTAATAAATTGCCATCTCCTTTCCTAATAAACTGTAATCTCTTGTTTCCGCCACAAAGTAAAATTTATTAGCACACTCTTCTACCAGCAGGTCTGCATCACTCACAGCACAGTCTGCAAATTGTTCCAAGTACGCATGGGCATTATTCATAAATTATTTTTGTGCCCCAAAGTACACAATATATTGAAAGGCAATCACCGCTAACTGTTCTCTGTTACTTTCCTTAATTACGTGAGATAGCATTTATGTCACGTACGGTAGAGGAAATGCCGCAGTTTCCATTAAAACTCCATTTTTTTGCCATGGGTTGAAACACAGCGCTCACACAGCGAAAACCACAGATGCCTTCCGAGGAGAGGAAATACTCGAGGTGCTATCTGGTAGGAGATGGCAACACCTCTGCGTTAAAAGAGCAACCACTGTATACCAAAATAACCTGCTGGGCATGACAACAGTTGCGGCTCCAAGAGGAAAAGTAGGTGTTTTGTCATGATGTTAAAGTTGCCATGGTAAGAAAAGAAACAGAATGAAACATCAACAAAACAAATGTCAATCACGCGCCTTCGCCCATGGAGCATTAACTCGTCGGCTCCTGGCCACGCCAAAATCATCGCGCCCTGTGCTCCTGGGTGCCCTCCCTGGGCTGGGCAGGGACAGCGGGTGACAGGAGGGGACACGTGTGCTGCCTGGCCCCACAACCAGGGGATTGGGGGTTCTTCACCTCCCCTGACAGCCACCACAAGAGAACATCTCCGCAACACCGGGCCGGCAGCAGGGCACGTGCGCACCCCTACGCGCACCCCTGTGCCATCGTGGCGTTGCAGTACAATGGGTCTGAGGAAATTTGGGTCCTTTGACGTGACAGCGCCCATCAGCCCACTGCACGGTGTACTCACACGCAGCCTACGAGTGCTGAACTGTGTATCCTGGCCTCTTGGTGAGAACAACCCGGAGTACCGCCGGGCATCTTGCTGTTTTTCACTCCCTCTGTTGGGAACGCACGGCAGCGTATTTTCAATAAAACACCTCTTTAGCAGTAATGGGCCACTGTGCTCGTTTCAGTGGTCCCCAAGGTTTCATGACACAGTGTATTTAGCTGGCTCACAGTCCTAGTTTTCCTCCAACATTAAAAGATATATATATATATATATATATGTTAAGAATTTTTAAAGAAGGCAGCTAAGGGAAGAGCTAAGGGTAGGCAGACAAGCCCCTCAAGATGACTGCTGGTTGCCATACGGACTGGAGACCTCCTGAACCACCCTGCACAGCGCGGTGCCGCGATCTGTCTCCTATTCCCAAATAACCAATATTCGAGGACAGGACATATATCAGGACATCCTCCTGTCACAATCCTTTTCTCCCCCCGAGCCATAAGAAGAAGGATGAGGCTGCAAAGCAGCGGGTGCCCGAGCCAGGAGGGATGTGGAAACGAAGGGAACCGGGTTCATGAGCCCCAGCAAAGAGAGGAATTTGTCAGGGGTCCCTCAAACAGATTTGCATTTGCATAGGAAGAGAAAGCGATTCCCCAAAAATCCATCTCTGCAAGCAAAGCTGTGCTGTTTGTGCCGGGTACAGGGACAACAACGCGCCGGCACCGAACGCGGCCACTTCTGGGGTAGCTGATGGCAGCGGCTGCACCACGCGGGGCTCCGAAGGAATGCAGGACACCTGAGGCACCAAATCCTTCCCTCAAATGAAATTGCAGGGTGATTAAGCAGAGAGAATGTAACTATCCAAACTGTAATTTGGCCGGCACAATGGATCTAACACCCTTATTCTTGGGAGGAAAAAAAAAAAAAAAAAGTACTGTATTTGAAGTTCAAAATCTAATTAACTATTTGAGAAAAAGAATTCTGTTTTAAAAAGAAAATTCCTAACAATATAAAGAGAATTAGTGCCAAAGTTTTTGAAGAACCACATAAAACGGTATGAAAAACGTATGATATTGTAATAATGGGAATGACTGGATTTGCTCAAACGTTCCTTATACCTCATAATACAAGAATAAAATACAGTGTAAATCCTTCTATCTACATAAGTTCCCCGTACAGAAAAATCTCTCCTTTAATAGGTTTACACCTTTAACATGTATTAGTTTGGAAAAGTCCTAGGGTATAATTACACATCTCGGCTTGGCACATTAATAGCTGCTCCCTTCGTTTACTGATTTCTTTTACTGGTCAATTTGCTGGTTTACTGCATGCTCTCATTGCTGTGTTTCGCAGCAGAGCTGAGCTGCCAAGTGGGATGGGACTGAGCTGGCACGGGCTGGGCATGGCCCTGGGGACACCAAGGCTGTCCCTGAGCCATCAGCACGCAGGATGCCCCTCGGGGATGTGCCACTTGCAGGGCAGGTTGCGGAGGAAAGGAAGCGGTGCTGCCCTCGCTTCCTCTGCAATCCGGGCAGAAATAACGCCCTCCGAGCCGAGCAGAAAGCCAGGCGAGCAGGGCATCGCTGGGGCTTCCTGCCACCTTGCTGAGCGTGGCTCCCTCGAGGCCAACGTGGCCACCGCATGCCCCGCAGAGCCAGGCTGGCTGCTGTGCCTGGCCCTGCTCCCTCCTCTGGGCGTCCCGAGGCTGCCCCTTTGTCCCCGTGCCCAGAGGCGTCGCTCGGTTCCTCCTTTCCTCCAGGCCTTCCCTCTTGGCCTTGCCCCAGAGCTACATCCCCACCGCTCCTCCTGCACACCTCGTCCTTCCCGCTGTCCCCACGTGCTGTCCCTGCCACCAAGTGCCACGGCTGGCCCACCTCCCCTCCCCGTCCCTGCCCACGGAGCAGGCTGGAAGGTACAAAAACCTCAGCTCCCAGCCCTTGCTCCACTGCACACCATCAAGAGGGCTAAAAGAGATGCCCTTCCTCATCTGCCACCCGCTCCCCGTGGGTTCCCTTCGCATCCCAGCGCCAGGCTCGGAGGGGAGGCTGGCGTTCGCAAAGCCCCCGTCCAGCTTTTACGGGTTTTTCAGCAGTTTTAAGAGGGTTTTCTTGTGTTAGAGCGGAGCCATTCATTTAATGGCTTTTCAGCACTGCCATTATAAACCAGAACTTCTCAGGTGTTTATTACTCAGCTTTAAAAATTGGCTCTATGCTGAAATTTGGCAAACAAAGTGTCAGCCTAGGAGAAAATTTTATTTTTTGCCAATTTTGTGCTTTAAAAAAAAAATAATAAATGACCCCGTTTTGGCCTCCATAAAAACGCTGCTTTTGCTGCCTCTGTGACACTGGTGAAGTAACAAGTCAATATTGCAATCCTGCCAGCAGAGCTGCCGTGATTTAATGCCTAAAATTGCTTTGAAGGTGAAGAGTGCTATTGAACTGCTAATTATTAACTATTATTACTGATCCTGCCACACAACAAGGATGCGAAGAGAAAACAAAGGGAGCACGAATCGTCTCTGGGAAAGCAAGGCAGGAAGGGAGCGAGGGTCTGGTGCTGACAGGGACGAGCCTCGGCTCCGCGAAGGAGGCAGCAGGACCTGATACAGAAATATTATTGTTCATTTTCCAGACCAGTATTTCAAACACAACAAAAATACCAATGGCACCACGGAGCTTGCTCCACGCCAAAGCTAGCGACCGCCTAGGATCCAAACCAGCTTTAAGCCTGGCTGAAGGGGAGCTCAGCAGGGACCTCACGCTGCGCAGCCGCAGCCAGGAGAAACCTGGCCGTGGATTCCGGCAGGACAAAGCCTCGAGGGTGCTGAGGACGGTGACAGGGGCAGCACGGGGCACCCTTCTTCCATTACCTTCTTAAGGGATTGAGGTTTCAGAGAGGATATCATGCTGGGAGTGCTCCTTCCTCCCAGTAAGGGCTGAGGGCAGAGCCCCGGCAGGCTCCCACCCGGGAAGTGCCCCCTGGTGGGGCGGTGTCCGAGCAGCCCACCCAGGGCACCGGGGCCGCTTCCCAACGCAGCAAAAAAGAGAAAACAATTTATCTTTCTGGCAACTTTCTGCTTGTCTAAGTGGCAGCTATTTAAATACAATTAACAAGCAAATGATTTTAAAATTACAATACATTTAATAAGGCAGCATCACAAACAATTTGCATCTCATTAAAGGGCTCCAAGCAGCAGGAGCAGCCTCCCCAACGGGCTGCACGTCACGGGGGAAATCCAGACCCCGGGGACAGCTCCGGCCACGGGCCAGGGGCCAGGGGGTGATGGCAAGGAGGAGCAGCTCGGCCACAGCTCCCTGGGTAAGGAAGGATGCCATGAGCCAAAGCCTTGATGGAAGTGGGTGTAAAACGAGGAAGGAAGGAAGGAAAAGGGTGGGTGTGTGTGTGTGCGCATGTGGGATGGGCACGTTTTAACATACATTGGTGAACAAAGAGTTTAAAGAAATTTCAAGCTATTTGCTCAGCTATATGTGTCAGTTGGAGTTTATAGATTGTGCCGCCACAAATCTTCCGAGATTGCTGCTGGGTTTGGACGCACACGAATTCCCAGGAACCTCTCGTACAACAGTCACCTACCAGGCGTGCAGCAGGAAAACACACAAATAAGAGATTTAAAAGCTTCCAACACACTTTCACCCTCTGTGATCTCCTGTGGTGGGCACATTTCACCTGGAGGACACAGCAGCACTTCCCAGGTCACCCCCACCTCCCCACGTCCCTTTGGCTCCCTTCAGAGACCTGCTGGGTGTGCAGGGGATGCTGCGGTGCTCTCCGAACAGGGTTACATGGGGAGTGCTGTGCTGAGAGCCTCCTCCTGGTCCCATCCAGCAGTGGGACGCAGACACCGCTTCGTGCAGGTGTGGGCAAGAGCCAGAAGCCTTTATGTCGATGTAGGGAAGGCAGCTGTGCCATAGGGAAGGGCTCATGCTGTTCTGCCCATGGGGGAGAGGCATCGGGCACGGCTGGTGGAAAGCGGGCAGGAGGGATGCGGTACACGAGGGCTGTGCTCATAAACTCCTAGGCCAACAAGGCAGGCAGCTGACCAGCTGGAATTTCAGCCATCAGGAGGAGGTGACTTTCATGAGAGGTTGTCCCTAAAAGAGTCCCTTTGAGTCCCTTTTCACAATCTGTGTGAAATGCTGGCACCTTCTGCTAGTAACACACGCACCGACCCCACCTGCAATCCAAAATCTTACTCCAAGGCACTTTGTAAACTGAAAAAGCGCAGTCAGTGCTTGCTCTCAAATTCAGCACGGGTTTTGCTACGACCTTTTACTTTCTGTTCCTGAAATCCAACAGCCTCTGGAGCTGCGTGTGACAGTTGTTTAATGCTGCGCAGCACCGTTATATACAACACTGGCAGGAGAGAGCGAGAAAATAGTTTACAATTGAATCTGCAGAGGAAATTTGGGTAAGTTCAATGTAATTATCCATTTGGAAGCTGGCCAAGGGCCAGGACTACTCAAAGCCACGAGGGCGGCTGCAACGAGTGACCAGCTTTGCTTGTCCCTTGAAAGGCAGCACCTCCAAACTGCCCCGTGGGCTCTTGCGTGCGCTTTGTCGGGTCAAAGCTCTGATGTTTTTGGGGAGAAACCTGCAGTCCTGCTGGTGCTGGCACTGCTGGGAGACCTGACAAGGCTACCAGCAGTGGCACAGCCCTCCGATCTTGGTGCCACACACCTCAGAGCTTGGGGACCATCCGTTAGCATCCCCAGCAGTGCCAACCATGCCTGATACAGGCACCGGGACTCTTCTACATTATCAGAACAGGATCCTATTGAAATTGTAAGCGTTACGGTCTAAACAAAGACAAAATAGTCACTGATCTTTTAGCAACCAGACTTGCAGCTTCCCTCACGTATGCACGCTTTTTACAAATCTTTTTAGCAGGACCCCATCCGTGTTTGCCAGCACGCTATCTCCGCGAACCTGGATCTGAAGACAAGCGTCTAAGCACAACAACGATCACTTTCTATGAATTACTGAACATGTGTAATTCATTTATCTGTAATATTGTGCTAAACTCAGCTCCAATTAAACAAATGAAAACACCTGCTTAGCACACATAGATCTTTCCATACCTCAGGGGAAGACCCATCAGTGCGCTCTGTAGTACAATCTGGCTCGTGACACTACACTAACAATGCAGAGCTGGGATTTCTTTTAATTTTTTTCTTTAAATGTACATAGGCAGGGAGATAAAAAAAAATACAGTGAGATTTTGAGGGAGGAATAATTTTTTTTTTTTAATATTTCTATCTTCAGCATGTGCAGCCCTGCACTGTTCAACCACCCATCGGGGGCTTCTCACGGTGCTGGGCTGAATGATCAGACCCGAGGGCACACATCAGAATAAAATGACCTTAAAATGCACGTAACTGGCCCCAGACCTGATGATATTACAAAACGGGGGTGCTGTGGGCATGGCTGGGTGGTTTGGGAGCTGAAGGTGCTCCACTGAGTGCAGCAGTCACTGCCAGGAGAGCCTGCTGGATCCCCACCCTGCTTCATTTCCCATTCCTTCCTTACCTGCCCGCAGACACTGCGCTGTCAGCCAGCTCCCCGTGAGGACATGGGCAATTATCCCTCCTCTCCTGCACCTCAGCACGGCCCCGTACCAATTGCTCCACCCTGAACTGCTCACACATGAGCCATCTGCAACACCTCTGCTGCTCTAACTGCTCTGGCTGGAGAGGCACGTTAGGAAATTCAATTTCCTGGCGTTTGCAGGTAGAAGCACTGTGGTGGCAAAGCGCAGAAGTGAAAGCAAGGGCATCCTACAGGTGTGTGGCGAAAGCAGCCAGAAATAAAAAGCGCCCCCATGACTGCTGTATCACCCCATCCCAGGCCTAAGGCTGCTCATGGCTTTTTCTTTTTGCTTTTTTCAGCAAAATCAAAGTTAAAAACCGAAAGTGCTTTTGGGGTTGGTTTTGTTTTTCTTTCCCTCCTTTTATTTTTTTTAAGGCAGGGTGGTCCCCTCCGCTCCCTCCTGCCGAATTAGCAACAAACCAACAAAACAATTTTGCAGCTGTCACTGCTGCTCTGATGTGTCCACTGTGGGGCTCTCCCAGAAGAAATCGTTCTGTTTTTCTTCGCAGTAGACACAGCTGAGCGGAGGACTCGAAATGAGCAGGCTTTCCAAGCAACAAGCACAAGGAAAAAATAACAGCGATGGAAGCCATAAACATACCTTCCCCTGGAGGGTCAGCTGTGCGCAACGGGACTTAAAAATACCTTGGCTATGTTCGGTGCTATGCTAATGCTCCTGGTCCCCGAGAAATCCTCAATATTTGGGGGTTGCTTTTGCGACACCGCAGCCTTGGGGCCTGCCCGGGGTGGGTTTGGGGCACGGAAATTGTGCCCATCACTACCTTAGGGTGAAATCAGCACGGTCAGCTTTTGCTGTACAGTAACTCCACCGATTTTCTGCTCAACGAGGCCGCTCGAGGGTTAGCAGTTGCCCGCCGGGAGGTACTCGCTGTGTGCAAATCAATTTGGGCAGCACCCGGGACGGCTGTCAAACAGGAAGGCAACCAGCGCCACCACAGCCTTCTCCCTCCTCGTTTTAATTCTTTCACAGAATATTTCTACCACTTTTGCTGATGAAGAATAACCCATCTGATGGCCCTCCTCTCGTTTCAAACGCTTATCCAATCTGCGAGGTGTAACGGCACCCAGGGAGGTCAGGATTCACAGGAGCCCAACAACGCTCCCTCAAGTGCTGCTGCTGGTGGCACAGCGGCGAGTCGCGACGGAGGGTGAGAAATCTGAAATTTAAATAAACTGCTTAAAACCTGCAGGCACAGGGAGAGATGCGGGAGACCGAGCGACATGGGACAATCTTTTAACCCAATCAACAAAGTGCTCATTGTTCCAGCCTGAGACAAGTAACGCAGCAATAAATATTGAGCCAAGGAAGTTAACCTGTACCCACAGCCTTTGAATAAACACTGAAGTTAAAAGTAAAATCAATGCGAGGCCTTTGGCTCTTGCCAACTTGTGCTTTACTTATTCTTGCTCGGCCTCGTTTTTACTTTTGGGGATTTTCTTTGCCTTCCCTCGCGTTATTCACACTTTCCTTTTACACCTCCTTATCACACGGCAAAAGGACAAACAGAAGGAGCTGCCAGCACCCAGCCCCACAGCACAAGTGGCCGCTGCCGGCCCTCCTGGGGGCAGACCAAGGGGGAAAGGGGCTGAGGCAGCCCCCGGCCCCAAACGCTCCCATCAGCTCCTGCCTTTCCTCCAGGGCTTTATCCCCGGCCAGCGAGGCCGGTTTCCACGGAGCGCATTAATTCGAGTTCACTTTCAAATCACACTTTATTCATTTGAGCATTATTATATTCCACAGAACCGGGCGTGAGCATCATGCAAAAGGTATTCTGGTCCGCAGCGGTGCATACAGCTGTGTAGGCAGAGGAATATTTGTTTTCCAAGTAATTTGTGCACATTCACAAAATTACAGCTGTCTGCAGTTCTCCTGAAATATCTGCCCTGCTGTTTACAAGCCGTAAAATATAATCTGTCTTTTGTAGAGCTCCAATTGGTAAATTTGGAAATATATATATATATATATATATATAAAAGTGCATGTATTTTATTTTTTTTTACACTTGGGTTGGCTACTTCCCGTTACAGGCTGCTCGGTAAGCCTGGAGAACACCAGCACTAAGCTGAGGAGCTGCTGCCCTGAGACACGAGCGGGCACAGAAGAAAGACCTCAGGAAGCAAGGACCCAAAGCACAACCCAGCTTCAGGCACCAGGCTGCTGCTTTGGCCCCAAGAGCTCACAGGGGGATGAGGCTGGGGGCTCAGCAATTCACAGCACAGCCACCCTGCAGCAACACCAAAGGAGCTGTGTGATGGAGTTTGTGCTGTGGCTACAGACCAACAGGATGGGTCGGCTGCTGGCATCTCCTGGCACACTTATCTGAGCTACTGGGAGACAAAATGCTCCTTTCGAGTCTTTTTTTATTTATTGCCAGGGAAAGGTGAGAAGTTTCACACAGGTGTTTCTGATTTTTGCCTCTTGCTTGAGGACTGTGTGGATGCACCTTCCACACAGGACAACTGACTGTGCCTCGATCCTCAAAATATGAATTAGAAACGTGAGCTGTCCTTCTCTCTGAGTAGGAACAGCTGCCAACAACCAGAAGCAGCCCCTGACGCCCCCTGCCCCAGCACAAACCATGAACATCACTTGGGCCCAAGATCTCGGTGAGCAGCCAGTGCACAGAAGAAAAAACATCCCACCAAGAAGTCACCGTGGGGCTGCTCACTGCCACTGCACAAACCAGAACGGATCCCGCTGGTGCTAGTGGAGTGACTTTGGTGCACCACCAGACACAGGAAACCAAACCCAGCTCCGCGGGATGCCTCGGCTCCAGCGCACACCCTGGTGGCTGTCACTTAAACCTGGGACAAATCCGGCCCCAGCTGCTCCCAGCGCCGCAACACATCAAAGAGGTCCGCCCGGCTGCACAGCTACGTAGCAAAAGGCTTGAAATTGAGATATGCCACTCAGGTTAATAACTTAAACCACAGCAAGGTATTATGTGAATCCCTACTGCTCAGAAAGTACAAGCCGTAAGTGACAGGCCTGGCAAGAAAGGTTTCATAACCACACAGACCACGTTAGAAATCCTCCATCAGCGTGCCTCGCCACATTACTTACACACTGGCATCGGGCATGATCTATGGAGCTGCAACAGGACTCCAGTGACGTCAGGCTATCGAGGACGCTTTTCCAAGCGGCCACCAGGACCGAGCTCCAGCATCCGTGACCTCGGCGGCTCCGGCGCGGGCATCCCTGCACCCAGGGGGCAGCCCCAGCACCTCTTGACATCCTCCTGGCCGTCCCCAGCCTCCCCTCTCCACGCAATTTCCCAAGTTTGTCAGCTAGACACGCTAAAGCCAGGATGTAGATTTTCCAATTAGTCTCTGTTTAAACATCTGTTGGTAGACTGCATTTAACATTAGTTATTTGAGCAAAGCACAATTTGATTAGGCTGTCTGAAACGGAGCCAAAGTCTGCAAAATAATAGCTCAATTAAATTTTGTTTTGCTTTCATTTGTCTTATACTTTCCTGAGTGTGATACAGTTGCATATAATCAAGTAAACTAATTCCTTTCAAAATGAGAGATTTCGGTGCCTTTCCCATCTTCTCTCAAAGTTTATTTAATAATCTATTCCATCTTCTCTATGCTTCATCGAACTTCATCTTGACGCAGAGTACATTTCTTTCTTGTGCCTTCAGTCTACTTCCATTTTCTAGGCTTTCACTGAACTCAGATTACGCACCATTAATGTTCCACCTTAACCAGATTAGTAATTTATAAAAGGCAGATTACATTTACTGGGAATATAAAAACATTTCAGCAATGCAACAGTTTTTCCTTTGCACACACCACAAAGTATTCTGCCAACCTGACTGCACAGCTGTAAAACTGTCAAGCTCCACAGCCAAATTCAAAGGCATTCCCAATTGTTTCACTGGTTTTAGTTTCTAAGTTTCTGCTTATTCTGATATGTTGCACTTGTTGCCCTGAAACTTCAATATTAGCTCTAGAGATTTAAACACATGAGGCAAACAGCTGCTCTCCTCTGCTCGCACAAGCTAGATCAAAATGCCTTCTTCTCTGTCTCCCTTGCTCTTTTTTTTTTTTTTTTTTAAGCAAATTGCTATAACTCAAGTATTTCTGGCAAAGTTGACGGTCTCAGGGCAAAATTCTGCTCTGTGATCATCGCTGCAGATTTCTCCAGCGCATCCACCTCTGGGCTGGTGCACAAGGAGCACCCAAGAGCCTCACCACGCTGACTAAGGAAACTGCTGCAAGGATTAAAATGAAAAAAAAGTCACAGCAGTTTAAGCTATGTAGATGTGCGTATGATTTAAATTTCCACATTAAACATTTAAACACACTTGTGTTACAATGAAAAAAAAAGTATGCATTCTTTGGGAGAAGAGCTTCTTTTAACCTAGAAGAGTGTTGATACGCCGTACTTTTTCCTTCCCCTTTTTTCAACATACTTGTTGCCAAGTGTGAACACAAAGGGACAAGCTGAAATAGGTGTCTGGCAGGCTCTTCCCCGCGCGATGCTGAGAGCCACCAGCCCTGCTGCTGTCGTTCAGCCCCGTCGCCTCCAGGCAGCCCGAGCGCAGCCCCGCGGCCGAGGCAGCCTTAGGCGTGAAGGCTGCTCCGGTCTGGGCGAGTTCAAAATGGGATACGTCCTCTTTCAAATGTAGAGAGCGACTAAATATGACAACCATCTGATGTATGAAAATTATTCACAACCAAAAACAGACAGTCTGGAAATAGCTGGGATGACTTCATTTAGACAGAATTACCCGAATCTGTTTCTAATATACACAGTACACATAATAAATTTTTACAATATGACAAGGAAAACAAACTTAATAAAAGTTCCTGATCTTTTGTTACACAAGCAAGCTATGGCCATGATATGTTTATAATATTTTGCCCATGATCTCACAGCTCAGAAACAAAAGCTAAGCAACGCACCAAACAGTCCCTAGGTATGACTTCACCTCCCCGCGACCGTAATTACACGGATGCGCACACTGCCCCAGCCTTCCTCCTCCCACCGCCATCGCCGCGGCCGCCTTCGACAACTCCTTGCAGTGCTGCTTTTGACTAATCGTTTCCTTCTCTCCTTCTCGCAGGCACCATTTGACTTGGGAAGCTGCAGATTTCTATTACGAGAGTTTGTTTTTTCCAATTACACCAGGACTCATCTGAACGGTAAGAGATTTTTAGCCTGTTTCCTTCACTCCTGGTTATTTGACAAGTGCTTGAAAACCCTGTTATAAACAATATCTGCAGGAAAACAGATGATGTCTTACGATCACAGAAGGTAATTTTTTCAAGAAGCAAACTTTTTGAGCATTTCCCAGATGCACCGCGTCAATCTTGCTGCGTTCTCCTATCTCAGCTGGTTTCCCAGCCCGGGCACGGTGCCAGGCGGGCCGGACTGCCCCTGGTTGTCACTTCTGTTCGATGGCACTTGCACCCACTGCTGTTATTCCAGGCTTCAGGAAATTTTCTAACCGCTGGACAGGCTCCAGTGCTGCGCACTAATAAGTTGCAGATTGGAGAGCTCGGAGGGCGCGCGCCCGTGTGTGTGTGTGTGTGTGTCAGAGCAGTGCCACGGTTTGTAGGAGGAGGGGGGAAAAAAAAAAAAAACAACAGTAGTTCAAAAATGCTGCCTACTCAAATTGACAGAAAAGTGACCTCTGCACTTCATCAGAAATTCCTGCAGACTTACAAAATAAAGGAGTTTGCTTTTATCACACACAGTAAGACTCATATGGAAAAATGGAAACACTACATCACTTGACCTCAGGATGCCCCCTTTTCAGCCACAGATGAACATTATGTATAAAAATTGTAAATCAATTTGAGATGTATTAAAAGAGATTCTCTTTTTCTGTATTAAAGGTAATACCTTTTAATCTCTAGATTTATTTTGTAATGTAGGCTAAATGAGGAAGACTTAATTTCTGTAACTGAGTTTTGTTACTCTTAAAGTCTATTTAGCATCTCTGCGTGGTGTTCACATAATTTCCTACACTTTGCTTGCATCAGGAAATAATGAGCAAGCATCACTTACCCAACACTGAGTCACAAATATTTGCCTACATTAGCAGAGCATTAAGAGCCATTTCAAACAACCTAAGGAAACTGTGTTAGCCTTTAAACTGTGATTCACTACTTAGAGAAATTAAGAAACTTTCCTCTTTTAAAGGCAAAAATCAGCTGTGCAAGCTCCTTGCAATATCATTAGGTCCTCGAGCAGACTTTCCTCTCAGAGATCCCAACACAATAGATTTCTTCACTTAATGAAATTACTTTTGAAATTTTCCTACACTCAGTGTTGGGTACTTTGAAATTTCAATCTTTTCACATCCTTGAACTCTCATCAACATTTTTTTCCAGACTGTGTCAATAAAATTGATTACTTGCAGTTCTGAATTCTGTTCTGCACATGGAAATAAAACAATTTGTTTTAAAGTATTTTCTGAAGAAAGCAGAACTTGGCAATCAGATCTACTAGATCAAAAAAGACACACCGGGGGAAGAAAAAAAAAAAAAAAAGGACAAACCAACTAACCGAGCCTTCCCTACAAAAACAGAAAGAAAAAGGAACCTCTCCAGCAAACAAAAGAAAAGCGATGTCCTGATTTTATCACAGCAGCAGTGGCAGCTAAATTCCTGACGTACACATCATCAGCCTCACCGTTGTTCTCCTGATTGATTTATCTCCCGGTCGGCTAGGAACGATCTTTTCGGATCATTAATATGTTCATTAATTTGTTATCAATTCCAACTCGCTGTACTTAAACCGCTCTGTACCATGGCTCAAAAGTGCCTTGACAGCTTTGCTGCAATCACGCACGTAAGGACCCCTGACTACACAGTTGTTGAGATGCCTCATACCTACAACCAATCTGTTGCTTTTACAAGTTTAATCTAGGTATTAAGGAGCTGATTGTGGAACCATGTCGATATAACATCTTCAACCCAGCTGTACATCATATAAACCGCTATAGGAGGGGGGCAGGCTCCCATGATTCCTAGCCGTAGCGCATACCTTTAACTCCCTGATCTGTAATACTACAAAATACTGCTCTCATTTCTTCCCAAGCACAAGTGGACTACCAGCAAGGGTCCAACAGTGTTATTCCTAATTACCTTTTTTCACTCTTGATCCTGTGGCGCTCATAATTAGTTACCTGGGGCTGCAATCCAATTTGAAGTGATGACAAGAAAGTGATCCATGAAAAAGTAATAAGTTAAATCCAATTTCAGCCTTCCTCTAATTAAATGCACATGGAACTAATGACTCAAACCCTACCATTTCAGTGATAATGGTAATTAGCGAGGTGGGAGTCACTCTCTTTTTTCAACACTGTAGGTGTAAACCACAAGGTAAAATGGCAGGAGCACTCTTAATTACATGTGTCATTTTGTCAGCAATTTACACATTTCTGACCAGTCAGGAATGTTTCATTTGTTTTCCCCTTCCACGATGTGGCTGTAACACCCAGGCCACGCTCAGGCACAGCGAGCCCTCCGACCCGGCAAACTGGTCAGGAATCTCCTTTTTTAAAAGGTAAATGCCTCACATAAAAGCAGAAATGTGACAGAAAATCATACTGGGGGTGGCCTAGCAGGACAGAAGGCCGGAGGACACCAGCCCCTCTGCAGCACGAGGACGCCAGGCCTACAGGCCCCATGGAGCCTGGCGCCACAAGGCCCTGAGGAGCTGCCATGCGCCGACCTCGGGCAATCCTCTTGATGTCCTCCTCTGCCTCCTTCTGCACAGTTGTGAGAGGAGAAGTGTCGTATTTGCTCACATTTCTCACACTGCCAGCTCTCACCATGGCTGGTTTCCTAGAAGCCACCGCTTGTTGGAATCGTGTGTTTCCAGGACAATCACAAGCTTCTTTCGAGAAAAACAAGTGTGTCTGTCACCTCTCTGCTCAGGTTGAAAAGCTGGAAAAAATGAATGCTCGGGGTTTTTAAAAAATCCAGAAGGGTGGCAAAAAAAAGGCCTCCAGGTTTCAATGAAAAAAAAAAAGAAAAAAAAAAACCCTTAGCATCAAAATTTTCAAGCTGATCATGTAATTTTGAGGACCTGACTCAGATTTTGTTATGTTTTGGGGTTGATATTAGCACTTCACAGGCATATTCCAAGAACTGACTAATACTTATAATTGGGCTTAGGAGGAAAAATAAAGAGCTAAAGGTCCTCAGCAGAAACCAGCAAAGCTCAGCTCAACTTTGCTTTATTTCTGAAGTCAAAAGGAAGGAGAAAAAAAAAGGGACTCAAGTAAAATTTTCATAGGCGAACTATTTAAGTGCTGCAGAAGTGAAATCTCAACCCAAGTAGAGATGGTGGCAGAATTTCCACTGCCTCGACTGAGGCCAAACTCAGACAAACTCACGTGTTTGTGAAACAGAGATACTCATACAAATACAATAAATATGCTTGCAAATGTTTTTCCCCTTCCAAATCATCTGCTGAGGCATAATTTCTTTACCAGTTGTTAAATTTACTGCTACGTAAAAAGGTACAACGTGCGTAAAACCCGAGGCTGTTCCTGTTCCTTCTGTGCTCCAAGTGAAACAGAGTACCCTTCCCTTCACCTTTCAGTGTGCAGTATATTTCCAAGCGAACACTTTCTAATTTCATAAAAAACAGTAATTGCCCAAAACAACAAGCTACAGCAGATTACCCTGCTCTTGTGATTTTTCCTCTTCCTCTTGTCTATCTCTTGCTCAAGATACTGAAAAGAAATATAGGATATTGCAGCATGCAAATTAAATTCTACAAAAGCCCAGCCAAAAGCCTGCTTTAAAAAGCACCAGTATGCAAAGGCGAAGACAGCTCCGTCCCCTCCACCTCCCCCAGTCTCACCCTGAAAATCTAAAAGAAACCCAAATTCTTTCCTTGGCCATGACTTAAAGGGAAGATTTATTTTCTGTTTTGTCAACAGAAAACGAAAGTTTCCATCTTAGTAATTTCATTATTTCTTCTCTCCAAACACACACAGGTTACTCTAAAACAACAAATCTCATTTAATCACATAAAAAAGTCAAGTGATCGGTTTCAGTTGCAAGATACTGACTTGGACGTCCTAAATCTGTTTTCAGTCCAGTATCCAACAGCTCAATGCAACACACAACATTTACGTCTTTTAAAAAAATTGTATTTTTAGTATTGCCAAAACACACATGCACTTTTACTTTCTTGGGAGAAAATGTGTCTCTTGATTTGTTTCCAATCTGTGTGTTCCTGCCAACAACTAAAATGCTTGAAGAACGAAAATGAATAATCGTTAAGAGCATCAGCAATTAAAGCTGCAAATTTTAATCAATACATCTATTAATACAAAGACATATTTATCTTGGCCAGGAAAAATGTGCAAATTCTCAAAAACCTAAGCATACCTGGCCTGCTAAATTATTTGTTTTACAGTTTCAAGGAGACCTAACATCTATGGCAAATATATTATCAACTGTGCGTTAGCCTTTTTCCACTTCAAGTGATTTTTGTAGGTTTGATATTTCTTATATTCTTTTCCCAATTGCTGTTACTAAATCCATTCCTTAACTTTCAATTTTCTTTTGTTTGTGTCATCAGGCTGTGAAACCGGAGGTCACTGCCAAATATAAAGCACGGCAGTGTGAGATAGGCTCAAAATGTGAGTCATCGTGTATTCGGAGATTTATTTTTTTTTTTTTCAACTATCAGCAGAGCACATCTCTACTCCTGTGTCCAAGTTCTTACAACTGAGTATCTCAAAATTTGCTAAAAGCAGGTCTCCAGGTACCGTTATCAAGGTCAAGAGGTCCCAAAGACGATGGCCGGAGCCCATTGTCATGTAAATGCCATTCAAGGCCCCCCGCCCCAGCGAGGCCACGGGATGCCAGCACGTATTTAAGCACTGTGGCTATTTGATCAGCGAATAAAGAGGGAATATAGGAAATTATCCACGAGGCGATAACAGATTAGCTACACAGCTATACTAGATTAATTCTCCACACCTGTTTGTGCCAGTCGGGTTTACATGACAAAGCCTGCCAACCAGCATTAAATGGCCGAGGCCACAACGACAGACGGGGCTCTCCCCACGCCACGCTCCAGCGCCACGGCCCCGCAGGACCCCGGGGCATCTTATCTGGAGAACTGACCCTGGGTGAAGGGCATCCCGTCCCCGGCATCACGTAAACACAGCTCCCCACCACACATGGCATGGAGCTTCTCACTGCTGCTGGCCAAGCATAGGAGACGGCAGAGTTAGGCGATGGCTACGGTGTTCTTGCTATGCACAAAGTCTGTTTGTTGGGAAAAAAATACAGATCTGCTAACTGCTGGGGCTGTCCAGTGAGACCGATATACATTAACGATGTGCAAAGACGGCTTGGTTCATTATTCAAGCAAACTTTTGAAAAACGGGCGCGTTTCCACCACCCTCGGTATTTATTCTACATACTGTCAGAACGGGTATTGCCTCGTCAGCGCGGTGTGATCAGACGTCGGGGCTGTGGGTGTTTGTGTGTGTGCAGTTTTACTCAAAAATCCTAACCCAAGCATCGTGATTTCCTTTCAGTCATACATCGCATTCTACGGATGCACTCGAGGTCTGTTATATTCAAGAGGACTTCCAGTACGTTTAAGACCGCAAAAGCTCCAGGAGTGAGGAGGAAAAAAAAAAAAAAAGAAAAAAAAAAAAGAAGTCTGGGCAGTCATTTGAATCAGTGAGTGACAGGCTGGGCCAGCTCTCTGTATACATTAATAAATTAGAATTTTAATTGTGTCTCTGACTGCAGGAGCTGCTCCAGTACTTTAATACGTACCAACAATTGGCTATGTTATGGAATCCGCGATGTGGCCTTCACTGTTGACCTCTGCAACACAATTCCCAGTCTGACTACGGAAACTGTTTGGTTTGATCCTTTCAACTTATTTGAATCCTGACAAATAAGCTCACAGCTGAAAGGTCAACACAGTCATATTTCATCCTCTGGAGCTATTCTTAAGACATCTGCACAACAAAGCACTTCTTTTAGTACCTGACACTGGACCTAGCCAGCACAATCTCTCATTAAAAATGTCCCCAGTGGAAGAGTCTATTAAAAGGCATATGGATCAGCTATGGATTTACCAAATAAAATATTTTTGAAAGCATTAATGTAACGGTTTGGATTATGGCACTCTACACTGCCAATAAAACGTATATTTGCCCAATGACAAAATGCTTCATACTTTCCAAAAGAATAATAGCTCAGCTATAAAGTGTGAGGTGTTGTCCAGCAGCCCGAGCACAGGGGTGGGAGCCAGGAACTCATGAATCTTAATCCTACCTCTAAAACCAATTCCCTCTGTGATCCTAAGCAAGTCACTTAACCTGCTTCCCTCAGTTTCCCCGTCCAGAACTGGGATAATGCTACTTACTTATCAGACTTTCCTTCTGGGGATGTTTTGGAGATCAGTATTTGCAGAATGCTTTGAAGATGAAATCACTACACAAAAGCTAGAAGTTGCCCTCGCCGGGCCAAGGGCTGCAGTTAATAGATATTCCTCACTTAGGCAAAACTCCCCTTGAAGTCACGGTGAGCTTTATTTGTGTAAGAACCACAGGATCAGGTCCTCTAGCTTGACTGTCAAGGCCTTTAGTGATTTTAGCTTTACCTTCCATCTTCTACTACATATTTAAAGAGTCTAGGATCTGTATTTCTGGAGGAAAATAATCTGAAGCACATATAAAAGGCAAGAGAGGCAGCAATGCTGTCAGGGAACTCATGGTGATAGTATATCAAACTAAAAAAAAATTAGAAAGAGCAAAACAGACATGAGTTTGACAATGTGCTATGACAACAACTGAAAAAAAAAAAAAAAAGAAAGAATTTGGGGCTACAGAGGCTGAAGCATCAGATATAGAACAGCGAGATAAGATAAATGTCCCAGCTACAGGGTTCTGTATGACTGCAACTGAGCTGCTGCATTCAGGAACTTATTATCAAAACCAGAGTGAGACGCTGCAATTGCGAAGAGTGCAATAATAAAAGCAATAACCAGCTGCAAGCCAGCAAAGTGGTCAAGGGTCTAGAAGTGCTGGTTTACGAAACGTATAAAGAACTAGATACATATAATTTGCCAAAACTGGCAAGTACATGTTAGTATCTCAGATGTTTGAGGAGTGTGAACACGAGGCAAGGCAAGGGACTGACTCAGTATTTATACAAGCGGTATTACTTGGAGCAAGAGGATGGAATTAAAGTGGAAAGTTCCTGAGTGTGTGCTTTGTTATGGAAAACCGTCTGAAGGAAAATAATAGCGGTCCCACCATCACTTGGGATTTCTAACACTAGAACAGCAACAGAAAAAAAGGAAAATGTGATACATGATCTAATAGTTCTTTCTTGTCTTTAACTCCTGTGATTTATCCCGCAAGACTAGCAGAACGTACTCCAAAGCCACATATGTGTGCATACATCTTCTGTTTGGGAGTGCTATATTGGTTTTAGCTTTCTGAATTCATAACAGCGCAAAGCCTGATAATATTTGGATTTTAGTTCTGAAGATGTCCATAAATCAGCAGACAATGAAAGGGAAAAAAACACTCTGATGATATCCCAATATTTTCCCAATATCCTTGACACAGCAAATCAACAGTGTGAGCGAACACAGACTACAACCTGAACAGCAATCAAACAGAAATGTTAATGCAAATCTCCTATGCGCACTGACACTGTAACAAAAGCTATTCCATTTTGTAATAATCCGAGCCCACTAGATGCTAAGTACACGCTCCCCATTTGTAAATATGTCATGGGTGGGATTTTCAAGAGCACCTAGCGCTGTTCCCCACTCCGCTCCTGCTTACACGAGCCACAGCTGCTCCGTGCACTTCCCTTGGAGGAAACTGGTTCAAAACCAAACGCTCCTGCAGGTCCCACGCCAATGCTCACAAGGAGCAGCATACACACACCTTTTGCTAGCAAGAGAGCCCCCCATGAAGGACGTCAGCTTCCCTTACCTGAAGGGCTGGCTGTTTGTCATTCCTCTTCGGAGACTTTAATCCACTAACTTGTTGCTGCTGCTGCTGCTGCTGTTGCTGCTGCTGCTGCTGTTGCAGTAGAAGTTGCCGTGCCACCTGGAGAGCCTGCGAGGAAAGAGTGGGGAAAATTGAGTTTGCAGCAGGCAGAAGGTGGGGAGCTACAGGCACAGCATAGGGTCACAACACCCCTTTGGTTGTCAGGCACCACTCTGCTCCCAAAGCTTCCAGGAAACAGATCTCTGCACTTGCACCTGACGGGGTGATATCCACCCAATGCAATTCCCACTTTGACTATGGACAAAAACAGCAGCACCTCCAGTTTGGCTTCCATGTGGGAACGTGGAAGAACTGCTGAGATCCTGGTGGTGAGCACCGCCGGGTTATCTGCACCCTCTGCCCCGAGCAGCACATGGCCCCATTTGCTCCCGGGCAGCCTCACGCACTAACAGCTTCTGTGCTCCTCTTCTCCAGGGGTCAGGTCTGGTTTACAGAAGAGGGCAGTCGTATATCACGGTCTGCTCTCCTGAGCACTGCAGGAAGGCAGAGAAGTTTCTGGAAAGCTATGGCAAGAGAGCTATGGGCGAGCAGCAAAGGGACGCTGCAGAGCTACGGGATGAAGGGGCAAGGGACATGATACCCAAAAGAGCCAGCGAAGAATTGCTCGGTGGCAGATCTCTGCAAACTTCTCTGCAAAGTGAGGGAAAAGCAGCCCTGGGCACTGCAGCCAGCTGCTCCACAAGGCCCAATTTCTTCGTTGGGTAGGGAAAAGACAATACGAGGAGGTGAAACCCAGGGGAAAGCAGGAACAGGAGCAAGTACCTCCTCCTCAGCCCCGAGCCAGGGGACTGGAAGAAGAGGCTGGTCTCTGCACGGAGGGCTGCGGCACAGCTGAGGCTCAGCTGGCGAGACCCCAGCCCGCGACTCCTGAAGGATTCACCAGCACCGGACTCGGGCTTTCTTGGTCTCCTTGGAGACGTTCGGTACATGTGTAGGTGGCAAAGTGGGAAGGCTGAAGACTTCATTAATGTAAAACAAGAAAAATAGTCCCTTTGCAAGATGCCTACATGGAAGGAGGGAAAAAACCTTCCCCACTCCTACTGTGTATGCTCTCTGAGTGATTTAATTAATACCTATTTAATTAAGGAGTCAGATACGCTTCGGGTTTCACTCGCTTCTCCAAGTTGCCAAGTGTTTCATCTCCGTGCCGAGCAGCCAGGCAGGGCTTGACACTGAGGATAACGTGCGGGCTGCAGGGACTGCGGGCTCGGGGCTGATACCTTGCACCATGCCTCGCTTCCCAGGGGACGTGGGACGGCTGCTGGTGGCCAGCTTGCCAGGGCGAGCAGGGAGAGGAGAGCTTCCAGCGCCCCAGCAACGTGCCCTCGCTTCAGAGGTGGTTACAAGCGTCCCCTGGGTCTGAAAACCTCGTAAGTGTGGATGTGATGCCCAGCAGGGCTGGGTGCGACAGAGGTAAAATCAGATCATGCGTTTGCAGCCGGAGAGATGAAGCTCAGCACCCGCAGCACCTCTAATGTGGCATAGAGACACGGCACAAAGACCCAGAGCCCACCGGGTACAAAAAGGCAACAAAGGAAACCTTCACGCACAAATTATTAAGTACGGCTAAAATATATACGTATAATTTCTACTGATTTAGCTTCTTTAGCTGTTAAAACATCTTCAAGGGTGAGCAGAGGCAGCAGAAAAATATCCTAGAAGATTTAAGGGGATGGGCAACAAACACTCACCTACTTAACAGGGGTGTTGTATGGCTTATTTAATTAATGAATACTTGTAAAGCACTCTGAGTTGCTCAGACAAGAAGCGCTATACAGTACAAGCGCAACATATTATTATATATTATTAAGACTGGCTCTGCCGAAGAATAATTCCAGGTAAATGTGCAATCAAATGATCATTTTAGTTCCCAGTAATTAGATTCAATAGGCCAAAAAAACCACGGAAGCCTTTCTTTAATCATACACTAAACAATCAGAACATCCCTAACCTTTCAAGCTACAGCCTTTTTGAATAAAACATCATCAACTTATAGATATTATTCCAAAAAGAAACCAGTCACCATATGTGTTGTCTCTTTGAAATACAGTTGCTATAGCAGACCCTGCATGCATTTCATGTGATATGATCATATTCTATCCGTTCTGGCAGCTGAGAGGTTGCACAACTAAAATTGGCTGCCAGAAATTTTTTGAAGATTCCCAGAACAAGTAGCTGTGCAAGAAATGCCTGCTTTCTACTGGAGCTGGCTGCGAGCTCCGTGCAGCCCGGCGGGACGGCCACCGCCACCACGAGCCTTTTGGTGCTCGTCCCAATGCCCAAGGGGTCACTGCTGAGGCTCCTGGGGGCACAGGCAGCGTTTTGCCCCTGCTCCAGTCCCACCTGCATGGTATCCACATAGAATTGGACGTGGTGGCCGGAAGGAGTATCGTGGATGGGCAGGGACAGCACTGGGAGGAGGAGAGGTGCACGTGAGGCAGCGTTCAGCCGGCAGCTCAGCGGCTCGGAGACTGAAGCGGCGCTTCCCGTGCCTTCGCTCTCAAGATTTTGCTCTTCCGCTTATAAATAACCGGCAGCAATAAAACCTAAGCATCAGATGAGCTTGGGTTTAAGATGCGGAAGGAAGGTTGTTTATAGCTCAGGTTGGTTCCTGCTGCGTGCCTGCACCAAGCAGCCACTGTGCCTTGGTGGGGTCCCGAGTGACCCTGCCTCTCCGCCCCTCCGTGCCCGTCCCTCCAAAGCCTCACCTGCACCCCTTGCACCTGACAGGGCATGTGAAGGACGGCTAGCTCCATGCAGAAAGCACTAACCCTTTTTTCTCTTACACACCAAGCACCTGAAGCTCATTTGCAGACCCTTTGTGCAATTAATTTGCCGGTGCTGGTTGAAGCCCAGCGACACCTGCCCTTGTTACGGCGGCACAGCCCAGTGAGGGCAGGCTGTGGGGTGCTGTGTGCGGTGCCTCCTCGCCTCTCCCAGCTCCGTGCGGTGACCGCGGCCACCCCGAGCCCGGCTCCTGCTGCCTGGGGACCCCACTGTGGCCACGCAGCCCGCTGGTGGCGATGCACGGAGAAATTAATTCGACAGCGAAGTCGGTCCCACACCCCTCATCAGCACGGAGATTCACGAGCAGGCCCGTACATTAATAAAGCTTCCTGTGGGAGTAGATGTTGCCTTTGATTTGCATGTGAATTCAATGCTAGTGAAAAGTGCCAGACTGTCAGACATGGAGACCAAAGTCTCTTATCTTTCCAAAAGCTTCTGTAGCAGTTTCCCCACATTTCCTTAATCATCTGCCTTGTCCTCAACTTACTGAACAGGCAGTAGAGAGTAAAGCTGGACTCGGTTCAACTCCTGCTGCTGCCAAGTCCTGAAACAAGGGTGCCAGGACTGTTTACCGCTAGCCAGCAGCTCTGCTAACGTGGCCCTCTCCTCACGAGCGGGTGCTCTGACATCTCCAAGCTCTTCTCGCACATCCCTCGTGACCGCATCCGAAGCCTACACCACGTGCGTGCACTTCTGCAAGGGAATCATTGCTGGGGCAGCTGCACGGCAGCTCTGCCTTGTGCGTCTGGGAGGCTGGGGGATCGTTTGGGGACGGCAGGTAGGGATGCTGAGCGCCTCCAAAGCCGCACAGGCTCAGCATCGGCGCTGCTCCGAGTGCCTGCGAGTCCCCTCACAGCTGCACCAGGCTTTTGGAGTGAATACAGGCAGGCGCCAATCCCGGCCCCCAGCAGCTAATCTCACCACATCAGCAATCATCCTTCTCTCTGCACAGCACTACAAATGGTAAATCTTCCCACTTACTGAAGGAAGAGGAAGAAAAGCATCCCCTGGCAAGCGCAGCTCCTGAGTGCCACAATTTTTGTGTAACTGCAAGACACAAACAATTTTTGGTCACTATCAACACGGATTTCAAAAGATGACTTGGGTAAAAGGCTCGCTCCCAACCGAGCCATCTCGATTCTGCTCTGCGCTACATCTAAATGCAAGACGCAGTGAGTGGAGTCCTGAGCTGTTTTCTTATCCATTAGGAAATCGACCAGAGATAAGGAGATTTTCTTGCGTAAAGCAGAACAGCAGAGAGGTAGCTGAGATGCTGCATTTCCGAGACGTTATGCAAACCTGGGATGGTGTTTGGGAGCAAACATTGGGTGCCACCTCAACCAGGAAAAATGTTGACACCAAGTTCCCTGTGTGACGAGTCCAAGATGCCGCAGCCCCCAGAGCTGGGACACAGCAGCCCCGAGGGGAAACCCCTCTGAGCCCTCTCACCCTGTGTTCAGAGAAGGAGCAGCCGCTCGCTGTTTCCCAACTACAGCAGTACCAGGAAAAAAAAAAGAGAAAAAAAAAAAAAAAAAAGTGATACGTCTGAGATGACCAAGACAATTTTATTGCAAGCTAGACAGAACGCGACTTGTTTGCCCAGCTGTTGTTTGCCCAGAACATCCGGCACTGTTATCACTGAAGTTACTGGTGTAATTTGACATTTTCACGCAAGCAATTCAATCTTTCAATTTCACCATCCTCTTAAGGCGAGTTCTGCTCCAAGGGGGAAGATGCGGCACTGCCTCTGCCTTCCAATGACCAGGAACTCCTGACTGGGGCTGGGGGCTGGGAAACAGAAACACACTGGAAAAAGAGGGTAGAGCTTTAAAAATAGAGATACTGCTTAAACGCCGTGTACTTGCTTACGGTGGTGGGACACAAGGAAACCAGTAACGAGATCCAGTCCTACGGAGCCTCTGGCTAACTTGTTCCACCGCTGGAGCCAGTGTAACAAGGCGGTGAGTCTCAAACTGTTTTTCCATCAGCCTACTTCTATTGAGGAAAGAGAGCTCAAGCTCCTCCCTTTCCATCTGCCGGAGCCGATATTAATATCAATCAGCTGCTAATGAAATACGGAGACCTGCAGCCACTACGGCCTGCCTGCAAGGCCAGGAGATGCTGCTTTCTGCACCAGAGCTTCAAACCACCTGGGAACACGGGTACAGCCAACGCGGGGAAGCGTGGAGAGATGTGCATGTTGGTGGCATCAGGAAGGTGAGCAGAGGACATGGGACCCAGCAGAAGACACAGGACCCAGCAGAAATGCTGCCCTGCCTGACCCGTGCCCGGCGGTTCTCAGAGCAGAACCGCGCGCACAGAAGTCACAAGAAGAGCACCAATGAAATCCCAAATGCTTTTCCAGATTCCTAAGGGTTTGGGGCCCTTCCAGGTGGACAAAGCTGCCCATGGGGAAAGCAACTTGAGGCAGGAGGAAGGAAGCATCCCCAGCAATCAGACGGGCACACGGCCATGTGAAGCATCCAGGCAGAACATCTGCACAGTCACCCACCAGCCAACTTCATCATGATTTCGGTTACGGGCATTAAAAACCAAAACAACACAACGAGCAGAGCGAGATGAGACGGGAGGTATTTGACGGGCAGAAACTACCCTCAGAAAACACGTCCCCCACCCCAGGATCCCGAAGCGAGGCGCTCCATATTAACCTGCAGGGTCAATACCAAGCCCTGGGCGCATCCTGGCGCAGCCAGGTCCCTGCTCAGCCTCCCCCAGCCCATCTCAGAAACATGGCTTTGCTGCACCAGGCACGTTGCCCCCTTCCCAGTTCTTTTTCCCCAAATTTTGGGGGCTTCAGGCACGCAGGGTCGGCAGCCAGAGACCTCCCGCTGCGGGGGCACGGCCCGCCTGGCAGAAGGGCTCCTCGCTCCCATTTAGCCTCGCAAGACAAGTACCTTTGTTTCTCCCGTGTGGGACGAGGGGGGGATTTAGACTCCGCCAGCAATTTCTCTTCCTTCTCAGCTCCCATCTGTCCTCACACCCCGCTCCACTCCACAGCTGCTGCGCGCGGAGCAGCGAGCTGCAGCTCCCAGGCGGTGCCGCCCGGATGCAGCCGAGGCGCGGAGCTGCCTCGTGTCTCTCCCCCTCCTGCCTCCCCTCCAGCTCCTCTCCTGGAGCAGCAGATGTAGAGGAGCGGTGGTAGGAGGCAGACACGCAGAGGGGAGCTTACACGTTGGAGGGGAGCCCTGCTGCAGCTCTCCTCCGCCAGGCTGAGGAGCCCAACGACGTGTGGAAAGCGGCGAGGAGCGGAGCAGTATGCAAAAAGGGGGGGATAAAATAAAAAAAAAAAAAAAGAAAAAGCTAGTGCAAAGCGACAGCAGTGGGTAGTGCTGTTCCTCTGGGAGGAACAGAACAGGGGGAGGTGAGAAGAACCAACTAGAGAGGATAGGAAAGGAACCAAAATGAAGAGGAGGAATGAAATGTAGAAGATGCAAAAAGGAGAAGCAGATGTTCTTGCAGCACTTGTTCCCTCCGAGAGTCGTACCCAGCCCTTTCATCTTCCTCCGGGGCTGCCAAAGGAGCTGCTCGGTGCTGCCTCCCTGTCCCTGTCACCCCGACCCTCTGAGAAGGAGCCACGAGCAGGTGCAGGAGCAGCAGGGGGTGCGGGGGGCAGGGGGTGCTGCCTCGTGGGGCTGGCTCCCCAGGGGCCCCCAGCCAGCTCCTCCACCCGGAGAGCTCCCACGGCGAGCCTGCCCTCGAGCCAAACGCCCGGCTGGCCCTAGAGGCCTTGCTGAGCTGCAGCAGGCTCGGCCAAGTGACTAAGGGGTGATTCCCATGCTGGGAAAAGAGAAGGGACCTGGAGGACCACGTGTACAAGCCCCGACTCACATCCTGTCCCCGAAGTGACGGGGGGCAGGCTCGGAGCGAGGGAGCTGGCAGCGTGCCTCGTGCCGAAGCATCTCCTAGAATAGTTCAGTCATAAGGGAAGAAGATGAGGCTTTATTTTTCTTCCAGCAGGCTTAGTTTCCTTCCTCTGGAATAGATCCTGGCTATCAGTGGAGGAGATCCCCTCCAGAAAAAGGCACTGCAAACAGAAACCCTTTCTTCCAAACCTCCCGGTGGAGCTGCCTGTGCCCCGGTGCCGCCACGCGCCGTCCCCGTGGGTGCTGAGGTTCCTCCAGCCAGCAGGACGAGCACACCGGGTGCTCCTGCCCCATCCCTGTCCCGGTCCCTGTCCCCATGGCTGCTGGGGCTGAGCTCGGCCGCAGGGACCAGCCCCATGCAGGGGGACAGCCCGGCTCTGTCTCCAAAACATCTGATTTTAATTTGGTAATTTATTCATGAATTCCACCAACCTGGGGGGAAAGGTGGCCGAGCTATTTTCTTCAAATACCACAAGACACAAGCAGGGAGGATGGGAACGGACCGCAAGGGACAGTAGAAGAAAAGGTCAAATTCAGCAAACGCCCGAAAACCGTGAACCCCGAACTGGCCACAGCAGCGACAAAGGCTACAAAAATCCCATTCTGGAGGCACAAATGAAATCCTCAGGCGGCTGCGCTGTGAAAACACCTTCTGCCTCCTCCTTTAAAGAGTCACAGTCAAGTCTCATCAAAGCCATTTAAAAAGCATCTGGCAAAAAGTTCCCAAACATTAAAAATGGCTCTCTTTATTTTGGCATGTCAAGATTCACAGCATGTAGCGGTCTGTACCAGCGAGAACGGAGGGATGGGCCAACACATCCTGGTAAAATGAGAAAGGATACAAATCTTGGCTCCCAGCGCAAACTGAACCAGCACTGAACTATGTCTGAGCGATGAAAAAAATCTTATGGGATTTCCAGCTCGTTTCTGTAGGCTCGGGATCAGGTTCTGAACTACTGTGTTTATCCAAAAGCGAACCAGACCTTTGAATATTTGGAGGACTATTCACTGCTGAGCAGCGTTTTTCTTGGATGTCAAAGGCACGGGAAGTTCTCCGATTTTTTAATGGAGAAGAGAAAAGAAGAGGGGCAAGGTGGGGGGGAGGAGGAAGAGCTACGACATAAATAGTAGATGGCACACAGCTGCCTGAACGCTTCCCCGTGTGGTCAACAAAAGAGGGAACACATTGTGAGCTTGTTTTCCAAAGCCCTGTACACAAACCCACGTTTGCAGGCCCACAGAACGAAGCCCAGGACCACGACTTCTCACCACGCACCGCCGGGTGCTCGCCGTCGGGTGCAGGGAGGGAGCGAAACGCTGGGACAGCCCGAAATATGGCACGGGGTGCTGCAGGTCCCATCGCGGCACAGCCGGACCCAGAATAGCTCCTAAACGCCTGATTTTAAAAGGCTCTGTTAAAGCAAAAATAGGCGAGGCTCAGACAGAGGCGACAAAAATGATTAGAGGCCTCGGCAGATACGGGGCGAGATTGATAAGGGTGGGAGTGTTTAGTTTAGCGAGAGATGAGTAAGAGGGGAGATGATAAAAGCACACAAATTGTGACTCGGCCTGAGGAGGTACAGCTGGTGCTATTTGCCATCTCATAACGCACGAGGAAGGGGACGTTCAACGAAGTCAGGAAGCAACAACAACAACAACTGAGAGCAGATAAAGGGATTTTTTTCCCCCTTTCTTACCACACAACTCACAATTATCACTGGAACTCACTGTCACCACACAGCACCAGCGCCAAGAGCACGGGGAGGATGCAAGGGGAGGATCAGACGCTTGCCCAGATAGCACTGAGAGCGTTTACAGCTACCTTTGGAAGATCAAGACATAAATCGGGGTACAGACGGTGATGCTTCAGGCCATGGGGGCCGCAGCCCCCTCCTGGTCCCCAGGGGCAGCCTCTGGGGCACGGGGCAGCTGGCGATGCCCTCCTGGCCCGGCCCCCGCCTGCGTCACCTGGCCCCCAGCCGCTTATTTCCTCTTTCTTCTGTGCATCACGTTTCGGTTTCAGGTCCGTATTTCGCTGGCCCTTCCTCTCCCCGCATCCCCACTGCCATTTTCTCCTCCCTCCACACGACGCCCCCGGCCCCAGCCGCTGGCACCCGGCTGCTCCCCACCAGCACCGCTTCATCCTCCCCAAACCAACCGGGGATGCGCCCAGATGTCCGAGACTTCAAGATGTCACACAAATCTTCCTTCCCTGATCTCAAGTGGCTCTGCAGAGGGCCCCTGTGTCCCCGAGGAGGAGGATGAGCCTTCCTCCCGACACCGCACCTGCGGGCAGCGGCAGGCAGGAGCTCGCACAGAGCGCGGCGCTCGCAACCGCGCTGGAGCTGACATGAGATTCGGAGAGACAAAGAGAGGGTTTGAAAGCAAGTCAGGCTATTAAATTTATACCTACCTGCACAATGTGAAACAAACCACATCTCGGTTTCCTTTCATGTGCATGACAGTCTTAACTTGTTTCTTTTAATCCTGTAAAAGCAGCTAAAGCATGCAACATGCTTCCCAGAGATGAGGCAAACCTGTATTTTACTTCCTGACAGTGATTTAGTTTATGTTTTTTTTTTTTTTTTTTCTTCCAGGGAAGATAATGAGCATTGTCCTAAGCATTGTCCTAAGCTGGTATTACAAGGGAAACACCGCACACTGCGTGCTACACACCTGGCATTTAACGAGGAATCAAACGAAATGACACTGCCTCTAACGGGCTACATCCAGCTGCGACTCCTCACGCTGCACAGACGCTAACAGCAGGGGATAAAAAAGATCCCGGCAGCACCCAGGATCCCTCCAGAAGCCAGCACCCTTCTAGAAACGCAAAGAGCCTCCCATTTCGGCTGTCGTACCCGAAGTACGACTTGGGAGAGGGCTGTGGATATGCTGAGGCAGAAACGGCTACGTAATAAATCCGGCAAATCCAGAGGGCTGAGGCAGTAATCCATGGAAACATTCCACACAAGAGGGGTTTTTAAGTGCATTTAATTCCCAGCTGCAACCCTAATAAGCTTCCAGAAGGTGGAGACCACCGAGCACAAGGGGTTAATGGCCTTGCTAAAGAAAATGACACACATAATTTCCTTTTATCATAAAACAATACGTTTATTATTTTCTGTATATCTGTTAAAGGGCACGGCCTTCTGAGTGGAAAACAAAACACAGCTTGGTCACATGTTTATTTGCTTCAGCTACTCCCTTTCCCTTCTGATAAATAATCAAACATGCCATCCAGAAAAAACAAAACCAGTGAGCTGGGAAATTTGATGGTCATCAAATAGACTGAGATACCAAGAAAAGCAGCCCACTGTTCCCACAGTGAGTTTTCTGCCCCACACCTACACTAACATCTGAGTAAATAACTTCAGTCACTCTTTCCATTTTCCCCATGCAATTACTCCTACTGTTAAACAAATTGTCCTTAAGGCAGTTGCAAACACCATTTTTTTTTTCTGCAAAGTAGAACAACTTCTGAACATTAAAAAGCCAGACTAGCAATATATTTTAAAAATATGTTTGTTGTACTTGCGGTTTGGCTGAGCACACAGCTTGATTTCTCTCTCCCTTGCTCTCTTTTCTAGGAAGATGGGGTTTTACAGTTTAACGTTTTTAAAGTGTTTTTGGATCTCGGAGAGGCAGGAAAAGCCTCGAGGAGGATGGGTTTCTCCATGGGGCAGGCAGCACACTTTCCTTTTCCTCTGCTGTTTCGCAGGACACGAGTGCCACGAAGGCTCGCAGCAAAAGTTACCTGCTATTTTGGGGGACTTTGGAGGGAGGAGAGACAGCCGTGAAGGATCAAGCAGTTTTTTAAGTCGCTTGAACAGCGAGGAAAACAAACAAGCCTACGTGTCACAACACGGGTTAGCTACCCAGAGGATCTGGGCTACCTTCAGCCCAGCCCCGAAGACCACTCACGCGCCAGGCACCAACACTGAAAAGCTGCAGCGAAAATCCCTCACACGAGAAGTTAACAACCATTCCCCGGCGTGAGCGTGCCGTGCCTTCCCTTTTGTAGTAGCACAGGTCTAAACAATAGTAATATGAATGAGATAATAGCCATGCTTGTTTCAGCAGCCTGATTTTTATTAGCATGAAATTGGTACAAATATTAGCGAGGCTGCTTCGCAAAGCGGTGCCAGAGTCACGACGCAAACAATTTGAGGAAAACAAAACGAGACTCTGCAGGCTCACACCTCTCTCTCTTCCTCCCCAGAACAACAGCCACGTTTACTTTTTTTTTTTTTGCTTTTTTTTTTTTGCTTGCCACTTGTGCAAACGCGAGGGGAAGCCACAGTGCCCGGAAGGGACGGTGACCCACGGCCCCTCGCGCTCCAGAGAGGGCTGAAGGCGACCGTGCCCTGCCAGGGCAGCCGGTGCTAGCCAGGGCTCTCCAAACCCGTGCCAAAAACCCACCCTTTTTGTCAACGCCGCAGTAAACAACCTGAAGCAGCGGCTCTTGCTTTAAACCTCGGCGTTCCCCTCGCCGAGCAGCCTGCCCCGGGGAAGGCAGCGAGTTAAAAGTTGAGCCCTGGCTGCAGGCTCCTTCCCTCTGCCCGCTCGAGGAGTGAATGAAGAGTTTAACAGAGTGAGCTCTTACTGTCTGCCTTTAGATTTCCGTCCTCGCGCTGGAGATGTGTTCTGGCTGTTTCTGTGAAGCGGGGGCTGAAGAATGGTAAAAAGATGTTTGAATAAACAGGAAGTGCCGTGCAGCCGGAGCGCAGGCTGGAGGGAGAAGGCGCTGGAGCACTGCCCTGCGCAGGCAGCCGCGGGAGGCTTTGCCTCCCTCCACAGTAGCGCCGGCTGCTTTTATTAAACGACAAAGAAACCGCAAGAATTCCCGGGCTAATTCGTCGCCGGCGAAGTTGAGGGATGGGGTGGGAGCTGGCAGGTAAACGTGGAGGTGGTTTGAAGGCAGCGACCCCACGTTGGTATTAAAGCCCCCGTCCTCCAGCAGAAACACGCAGAACTAATTACGTCCCTGACTGGGGGCACACCTCGCTTCTGCATCGAGGCGAAGCCCTGTCTGCACACAGTTTGGCTGAGCCCCACTCTCCTGCCCTCCACAACACCCCGACTTTCCCCCAAAACCACCCCGTGAGGCTGGCCAGGCTTCAGAGCTATTTTTTTTTTCTAACTGCATGAAGTGAAATACAAACAACCACCCAAAAACACAACTTGTCTCGGGCGCGGGACTCGCATCCAGCATCCCGGCGGGCGCGCGCTCGGCGTTCAGGCAGATGCGTTCCCTGCTGCAGAGGCTCCTTCCCCTCCCCGAAACAAACCGGCTATTTAACTCCAGCCGCCTAACTAACCGCCTCCCCACCCTGCTATCAAAGCCCTGTCTGCTGTCATATCGCTGACACGACACAGATATTGTCAAGGAAAGTAAAGCGGGGCTGGCACTCGGCGGCAGCTCGCGAGGGGCTGAGCAGCGGCACAGCCATATTCAATGAGCGCGAGGAAGAGGATTCCTTCAGAAAACGTATCGCTGCTGCCGCTGAAGGGACTGATTTGTTATTTAGCGTGTAGTCTTGGACTGTCTGTCATTCTGGGTGCTAATGCTCTGCTAAAATAACTCATTGGGAGCTGTCAGTGGGATGTTTACATAGGCCCCCAATCTTTTCTTCATACAAGGAAATTTTTTACTGGAATTCATCTTCTTTTGATCTCACATTCAAAGCAACAGCAGCTTGATAGACATGCAAGTCTGAAAGCAAATCCAGACGCTGAAGATAAACCGCCAGAGTATGACAGGCAGGAGCATCTAAAGCTTATAAAAATGAAGAGAACAGCATGTCGTCTGAGTATTACAATAGCAGAAATCAAGAGACATATTAGGTGGAACTGATCAGCCACAAAAACAGTTCAAAAGGCAGATCATAGAAACAGAAGACTAAGCCAGGAAAAAAAAAGGGAAAAAAAAAAAAAAAGAGGAAAAGATCTGCTTTGCAGAGGCATCACCTCCTCCCCGAGTACCACTGCACTCCCGCTCCGGCACGGAAACTGGAGGGGAACGACAGAGGAGGGCTTGGGCCGCCCCCACCAGCCCGGGGCTCCTTACCTTAAACTCGCCCATTAATTCGCCAAGCCGATGTTTCAATTACCCGTTACCCAAAGGGAAATAAAAATAGGATGCTGTGCCTCTAGAGCCTGTAACCCAGCCCTCCGAGACACCGCAGGGGTTGGGAAGCGGGGCGTCCTCGTTCGGACACGTGGGAATTAACCCCCCGGCACGAGAGCTGCCCTGGCCTTCGCCTCTCCCACCGTTTTCTCCCCTACACGTGCCTGTTGTAGTGGGCTGGGTCCTGGGATGCTCCTGGGCCCTGCCTCTGCTGCCTGGACTTGTGCAGAGACACAAGTCCAGGAGGTGATTTGATTTAAATCGAATTACGCGTGCCACGGAGCCCGCAGCTCCGCACCGACCGCGGCTCTTGCCGGGAAACAATCGCTGAAAGTTTCTGTAGAAAGCCATACATTTTTAATTTTTCTTCCCCAAATAAGCTTCTTATTCTAATTGAAGTCAGCAAATATAATGAAAAAGTAATTCTCAAACAATTTTGTACTTAGAGCTGTTTGTTAACAAACACCGAACGAGCAGCAGCGTTAGGTTAAAGGGCAGCAGGATTCCACATTATAATTTAGCCTGCGGTTATTTCTGATTAAGAACACCCTCCGGGACAGCAAAGCAAGATCTTCTTTTGCAGCAGGCAGAGCTTTTAAAATTAGCCTCTTCTGCATAATAAAACCAACAGGAAAACTGTGGATTTAAAACTGTATTAAGCAATTTGAAGTGGTGTAATCAGTTTACGTCTTGCTTTCTGCAAAACACGGTTCCCTGCCCAGCCAAGTTACAAATGTAAAAATGCTTCCTGGATTCTGAAAGTGTTGTAAGAAAGTCACCTTCTGTCATGCTTATGTAGCTATCTAATGTGCTAAAGGCTGATTATTTATCTTTAAACTGTACTAGTTTAATCTTTTAAGGTCACCACTAATCTGCTCCAACCTTTTAAAAAATAGCAGCTTTCAAGACTTACTGCTGGAATCGCTAAACTCCGCGCCGAATGTCATTGTAACTGATCCATTAGCCAGAATGGGCCCGGTTTTACAATGTAAACACCAAATATAAATCCCCACGTAAATTAGAAGAAAAAGATGATCTCCACGCCAGGAGAAATGTCAGTAAATAAGACCGACACCGTATTATTTCACACAAACACCGCTAGAAATCGCCTTGCCGTTCCTCTCTCCTTCCTCCTGGCTTCTCCCCCTCCCTCCCCAGTGCAAAACAGGCAAAAGTTGGGTGTAATTTAAAGGATCATTAGGTGCTTTGCCTTTATCTTCCTTCTTTTGCAGCAGCAACTCCGCATGCCTGCTGCAAAGCCTCAGGACGGCGTTTGGAAGAGGCTGCCAGTCCCAAACCCCGGGCAGCCCATTTGTTTGGCGTGCTGCACAGTGGCCCTTCCATAGCCTTTTTTCTTTTCCCCTAGACTTCTTCTGGACTTGAATGTCACAGTAGACCTTGAATGTGAAATGGCTTCAAGCTAATTGCTTTAATTGCTTGAAGATGTGCAGGCAGGTGAAACCCGATCCCCTTGGCCATTGTAGAGACCAGGAACAACACAGGAATGTTTACATAGTGGTTTGAGTTTAATAGACAGTAGAGCTGAGTTTCAGACAGCTAGCAAAAACACAGCTAATAGGTGACCTCTTAATGTAGTCCTCCTTTTTAAAAACAAAATACAATTTCATTTTATACAAGGCAATGTCCCCAAATGCCAAGGTTATCTGCTTGACTTTTTGAGTGAGCACGCACTGCGTTGCACCTGACATTTATACCAGAAACTCTATCCTGAATGCATTTTCCTCTACCTTAAAACAAAAAGCACTTTATGTGTCAGTCACCTTACAAACAGATTAGAGCTGGATGGGGTTTCCTACTAAGTGCTGTCATTTTAATTTAAAATTGAATGTTTTTCACCACTGTCGTACTCCCCTCGCCCTGAAAGCCCCCGGCAGGGGCTGAGCCCTGAGCACGTCCCCGCTGCAGCCCCTGGCCTGGCACCCACAAGAGCCCCGATGGCACCTCCTGGAAGGGCCAGGCCTGTTTCTGATGGCCCTGGCTGCTTTTCCACGGCTCCCAGGACGCTCACTGCACGCCGTGATGGTGCAGACTGGCTGCCATACACTTCTGCAGAGTTGCAGTTGGGTTTCAGGCACGGCACCAGTCGTGCAGCTCTTCCCCGGGCAAAATTCCTCCTGCCTGAGAACTGAAGCACTGGGGTCACTGGGAATTAGGGCTTGCTTTCCAAGAACCGTGAGGTAAGTAAAGCACACTCGAAACCAGCCAAAGGCTGGTGAGCAGGTATTGCAGAAGTGCAGAAAACAAAGTAGAAAAAGTGATTTTGGCAGAAGCAATAGCATAAAGGTATTTACTGTTGGTCTAGGCCAAAAAACAAACACTGAGAGCAGGTAATACTCACTTTCCTGGCACAGGCGCTTTGTGTTTTGTTGCCAGCCCTAAAAAACGGTTAAAACTGCTTACATTGGATGAATATTAGCAGGGAAATGACATGTATCATCTCTCGGAGAAATAGGAATGAATAAACTAGCATTTCTGTAGGAAGGAAAAAGGGAAGAAAATTTGAGAACAGGGATGGAAGGAGCACAGGCGTATGGAGGCCAACCCAGTGCGCGCCGGGTACAAACAAGAAAGGAAAACAAGGACCAAGCCCACATCCCTGCAAGCAGGGGACGTTTCCACCTCGATCTTTGCAGTTTTGCTTGGCAGGTTGCAAATTCTCTACTACCCAGCTGAGAAAAAGCAAACTGGAGAAGGCGGGAGGCTGTTGGAGACACTTCTGGGCACAAGTGCGGTGCGCAGCCAGGCGACAGGCGCTGCTCGCTGTGCTCCACCTTGCTATCCCCAGTCCTCAGGAGCAAACGAGTACCCGATCTTAAATAATACAGAACAAAGGGAACAATGGGAGCTAGGAAGCCAGCCGGGATACTTGTGAACATGCCTCTTTCTATGGAGAGACAACCTCGCGGGAGCACACGGACCCGCAAAGTTCTCACCCCCCAGCCCGTCTCCGAAAAGCTCCAACCCCAGCAACTGTGGGTTTTCATAGGGGATTTTTTTTGGGGAAAAAAAAAAAGTTCCAAATTGAAAAAACAGTGTCAATTTAAAGATTTAGTATAAACTAGTTCAAGCCTGTGGGAGGAACACTAAGTGGAAAAAGTAAACAGGGTCCCCCCGAGCAGTTCCCGTGGAAGCCGAGCACACAGCCAGTGCCTGGTACGGCGCGCTGCCCCGCGCGCTGGGGAGGTCAGCGCAGCTATGCTAAACTGACAGGTTCAGTTTACAGCAGGCCAGCACTTTGTTTGGATATACTGGCCTTGCTCACCGCCAGCTTAACAACAGATGGCTCGAAAACTTTCATTATGTTGCACAGGGCTGCACTGCAAACAATCGCCGAAAACTGTGAAAAGTTTAACTCTCTGCGAGCCGCGCGGCGCAGAGCCCGCCCGGCCAGGCGGCCGCCGTGGGCATGTGCGCCTTTAAATTAATTAAAGCAGGATGGGATGATTAATCATACCTGCGCGTGAGCCCGGGGATGCCTGAAAAAAGCCCCCGCGATTTGACAAGGTCAATTCAATAAAAGTAGCATTCCAGAGGAAAATGGACTTTGACGGATGGCAAAGCTGCCTTTTAAACCTTCCTCGAGCCCGTGGCGTCAGGAAAGTTGGGGAAAGTTACCGCAAAGACCCCCCGGCAGGGCTCGTCGGGGGCTTTCTGGCGAGTGTCCCTCCACCCGCAGGAACAGAGGCTCTTCCCCTCGAATTTCCACTTGCAACTTTTGCACTCGAAGGCGAGAGCAGGCCGCGGAATAATCTAACATGCAGATCTGAATGTGATTTATCCAAATCTGTGTATAATTTAAATATTCATTAAATTGATTCGATTCATATGCACCCTAATATCTTTTAACGCTCTAAGGCAGCTTATAAATGCACCTTCCAAGGTTTAATTCAATTGACAATCTTATATACATCTCATCACCGGAATTACATTATTTTATATTATTCAAGAAACGAACAAATCTGTTTTCCACAAATGTATTTTAAAAGCTCCTCTTTCCTGTTATTGAAAGAAAATTGTGTTTATTACTCCTTTAGCATAGTGTAAACTCATAAACGTCAACAGAGAGTACAAGGAAAACTGTCAACTAAATATTGTTTCCTTCATGAGCTGCTCTTCCAAGTCAATTACGCCTTTCAACTTCTGGGGCATTGTATGATAAACTGGCAGTAAAAATCATTCACATTAATATACCATGGTGCCTTGCCTGCAAAAGGTAATTAAAGAAGTAAATGACTCATAAGAATAGACATATTAGCTGCAAAATGAAAGGCAACTGAGCTGCCACATGAAAATATGTACCATTAAGATACTGCATTTTCATATTCCTGTAATCAGCTTCAGTAGACTAATGCTTATTTAATCCAGTTCTCTGCTAAGTCCATCAACAACTGTTTTTTGCTGTTTTCTCCTTGACTGAACATTATGTGTGCAGGTTTGGAATAAATACTGCAATAAGATTTTTGCATAGTCAATTGAAGAACAGGTTTTTTATCCTTTAAAAACTATTTTTCTTTCTCACCAAGAGGAATGCAGCGCGGGTTACCAGGAGAGCCCCCATTTTATGGGGTGCTTCCAGTGCCGATACGCTCCGAGGGAAGCAGATCCCCCGTTCCAGCGCCCACCATTTGGATTCGAGAAACTATTAGCAGGAAAAACAAGGCTGATGACTCCATCTTCCAACCTTCCTGTCCCTCCCGTAGGAAACGCTTGGCGCTGTTAATGCGGATTTTCATTACAGTTAGAAAAAATGGATTGGTTTTCCCTTCCTCGAGCCCTGGAGGCGAGGAAGGGGCATGGCTGAGATGGAAACAGGATCCCGAGGGGCATCAGCCCCATAGGCACATCCTGCAGATGGCAAAGAGCCCAGCCCTGAGCCCACTGGGCAGCATCGCACCCTGCTGGGAGGGCAGTGGGCGCACCATGCTCAGCACCAGCTCGCTCCTGGTGTTGGGGAATGGCCTTCATGGGGAGCTGAAGATGCACAGAGGGCACCACCACTGCTCTGCAGCCATCCCACCGATAAGAAGAAGCCTTTTGGTAATCGGGTTCTGCCCTTCGCATCCCAAGGGGGCGGGAGCGAGACGGCGAAATCCCGAGAACAAAGTGCGCTGTCTCCATCCTCCAAAACAACACCCTGAGAAACACTCCAACATTTATAACTCATCCTGTCTGCGAGCAGCAATTAAAATATTCTTTTCATCACAATAAAGCTCTGTAAGGCCAAGATCCAAACTGCTTTTGACTGCGCAGCTCCCACAATTATTTCATTTGGTGAAGTATGGGGTGGGGTTATCCCAGCATCTCAGCTATCGCCGCGGTGCGCCTGTTGACAAATGCTGACTTTTCTAAATGGCAGCCGCCGTGCGTGTGCAATCCATCCTTTATTTATCGTGCCCGACAGAGGTTTATCCTTGCAAAAAGAGATCTTTCAATAAAAATCTTAACGCAGTGCTTTGGAAACCGCGCTGTACGTTGCTTATTTATCACTATCGATACGAGATCGCCCAAGACGTAAGATGTAGGATCAATCATTATTTAAACTCTATTATTGCTTCTCCATCTGAGCAGACACCACTTTGTACCCGCAATTAATGAGCTCTAGTCCTTTTTCTAATTAAGGAACAAAGGTTCTTGTGTGCAGAGTATAGAGTGACACTGTCTAGAGAACGCACATTTAAATAGAAGAGAATCCTTCTAATTACCTTAAAATAGGATTTTTAATATCCAGGAGCATAATAGGATCAAGAAATTAGAGCATTTCCAACAGCATTTACAAATAAAGTCATTACAAAACACTGCTAAAAGGTAATAACGTATCCCTAAAAAAAATGGGGCCTTATGGAAAGCAGCACCTAACACTTCTGTATTTCTGTAATTAATCTCTGCGCATTGATAGAGTGAAAATGCAATCCAGAAATTATTTTATGTGTGTGTACACACAGAGACGCATCCAAAAAAAATAAAGAGGAACCAGCTACCAGGCATAAAATACTTCAGATCGTGCAGATTAGGATCCAAACACATAATTAAGAAAGTCAGACAAGTAACCTCGCTTTCTCCAGTAATTAGGGCTGTTAGAAATAGGATCCTGTCTCTAAAAGTGGTACGAAAATACCGCACTACTAAATAACCTGCTCTGCTGGGAAAGTATACTTGCTATCAAGGGCAAAGCTGCTATACACTGAGGTAACAGTAAATGACAGACTGTTGTTCAAGTCCATTAGCTGCTATGTGATAGGAGCACATTCACTAGCACACGACCTGTGAAAAATCTTAGATCTCTTTAAATCTTTGAATTGGATTGCTGCATTAATTCTTAAGAACTGCAATCCTTCAACCAAGTCAAATTACCCTCATTAACAGGGGAAAAACTGCCTCTGCAATAAGTTAAAAAAAAAAAGATATTTATTACCTATAATCACTTGCACGTACTTCACCTGGGAGTGTGACAACCTGGGACAACAACTCGGGAGGCTGGCACCGTTTCGGCGGCGGTGGCACGGAGGAGCCCGTGCACGCTCCTGTGCCGACACGCGGCGTAAATAAATGTGCTTCTTTGGGGGAAAACCTCAATGAATGTTCTAAGAAAAGAAAAATCACCAAGAATAAGCATAAGCACTGAAGCGATCTGCGTGTGTGCCACTGAAATAACCGCAAAAGAGGAGGGGAAATTCTTCAGTTATTCAAGGCTTGATTAGAACACTACTTCGTAATTAGGCATGTTACAAGTATTGTCATCAACCAGAAAATTCATGTACTAACTAAAAGGTCTCAGAAGCTGGCTCTAGCTTTCTATTCATTAACAACATCTGCTATTAATGTTTAACCCTCATAAACATGCACAAAACGTTCAGCATTCAACAAAGATTAAAAATAAATATTTTGGTGTTCTATTTTATCCTTGCGGTGATCTGCGCCGTTCTGCGAATATCACCGAGAGCTAAACCGGCCATAGATAACGGGAAAATATTTGTTCTTTGTCGGAAAGAAGATATTTCTTGCTCCACTCACTGCTTCCCTGCGCTTCAGATGTTACAGCTACCGAGCCAGGCCAGTGCAGCACAATAAACAGCAGCACATGGGCAGAGATGTACGCACGGACACGATGGCATCGGTCATTCAGTGCAAAGATGAACCTCCCCAGAACAATCTGCAGGTTTAAATCTTAATTTTCATGTTTAATTTTTTTTTAATAAATTTAATTTTTTTCTACTTTTGAAAGGAGCGCTCCTGGGCAAGACGGGGTCACTGCGGAACAGGGAGCCGAACAGGTCGGGGATCTGGGAGTGGGAAGCGGAGCGTTTCGCCTCCATTTCACTGCTCCGAGTCCGATGAGAGCCCTGATCTCGCCGTCAGAGCCGACTGGGCAGATCTCTGGAAGAGCCTTTGGAAAGACTCGTTTCCACCACCGTGGTTTTAATGTAAGCACAACAATCTGCTTGCGCAGGCTCATTTACAGCGCCGAGACGGAGCCGCGCGGCGAGCTGCCGTGACCCTCTGGCGACTGCCAGAAACCCCAACCACCACCCCAAGCTCCCCGGCCCTCTCCCCCAGACGGGTGTCAGCAGCACAGACCCCATCCCCAGTGAAGCCAACACCACTGCTGACACGCGGGATGAAAGAGGCCCCGACTCGACCTGTGCACACTGCTGGTGCTGGTGCTGGCTGGGTGCCGCTGAGCCCCGCGCCCCGCGGAGGTGCCGGTGCCCGAGCCTGGAGGGCCAAGCCCGCAGCGAGCTGCCCGACGGAGCTGTGAGCCCTAGGACCACGGAGCTACAGCCCGAGCCACGGCAGTAACGAAAAACGCAGCTCTTTGTGTCTTCAAACATGACATTCATGGCGGATTCGCTGTCTGCATGTTGCAGCGCGCTCTATTCTTAGCACCGTGCCTTTTAAAGTTAGGCCCATTATTTTCTACGGTGTATCAAGATCAGTATGTATAACATATGCCATATTGTTGACACTTCCCTGGATGTACTGCATGCCATATGCCTAAAGCACTAAAAGGGGTGATGAACAGAGTGGCAATACTGAAAGGAGAACAAGATACACCGAGCATGTTGAATGAATTCAGTTATATAATTCAGCCAATAAGGGTTTCCATACATTTAACAATCTCCTTTTTTTTTTTTTTTCCTCCCTCCCCTGTATAAAAATGCATTTAACAACTTTCTGCTGTGAAAAGTTAGCACGCTGGACACGTATTCAAAGCAAACATTTAATCACGGTGGGCCCACCAGGTCTAAAAAGTATACATGTAAAGATAGATCATATATAATCGCGCCGATAAAACAAACAAAAAAGGCCGATTCATACATTTTAGCAATAAACTAAAAAAATAAAACACAGTTCTGCTCCTGCTTCTCCTTGTCCTTTATTTTACCTTCCATAAATCTACACCCCAAGTCCCATTGCTAGAAGTAGGGAAGATGTCATCTTGCCCATCTTTAAAGGTTTATTTACTAGTTTCCTCACTGAGAATTATTATTCGAAGAACCCAGAAACTAATGCTCTCTTACACTACAGTATTTTTGTCCAAATCTTCTGGAACGGATTATAAAATTGAAATGTAAGTAGGAACACAGCAGAGCTATATTTATAACACGAACGCTGCTCTCCAGCATCTGATCCATACACATGTGGATCCTCATTTCTATGCAATCCCTCTGCACACTCTAATGGGTACACTAGCTGCAGCCTCGTCATTAGGGAAAAAAAAAAAAAAGGCACCAAAAAGGAACTGACTCATCACCGAGAACAGTTCTGACAGCCCCTGCACACAGAGACCTGGCAGGAAGGTTGGAGCTGTTGGGTTCAGCGCTGCAAGTGCCGTGCCCTGAGCCCAGCGAGCGGCTGGGAACAACAGCACTGGGCAAACTGGGTGGACACGGGCTGCGGGCACAGCGGGTCGCTCTCCTGGTGCCCACAGAGCCCGGCTGCCCCGCACGGGCACGCTGCTCACGCTCTGGAGCCGCCGACGCCACGGGAAGCTGAGGAGTCCCCAGCCTCTGCCGTTCCTGCCACCAGCCACCCACAGGCGATGGATCAAAGGGGCTCCGGGAAGATAAGGGGAATCCATTTTAATTTCAAAACATGAAAATTCCGGCACGGGAGATCACTAAAAAGGATTAGTTCTGTTATGTTTCAGCGGTGTGTTGAAGGGGAATGTCGCGTTTTAAATATATATGCGTGTTTGTATTTATTTGAGCAAGCATTAGCAGTATAAAGCAACGCACGAGGAACATGGGATTATTTGTTAAAGTGGAAGGCAGAATCCTCTTTGTGAGAAACATCAAAGAAGCAGAACACATGCTGATGTTTAAGGAGAGTCTATGTCTAGTACAGAACATCGCAATTCAAAAATCACAAAACAAAACAAACAAAAAAAAAACTTGCTTTACTTTTTTTTTCTTAGAAGCAAACCTTGCATGGACTGCTGACCGGGAATTAGCCAGCGCTGCCAGCTGAAAGCACTGGTCATACAAACCACCAGCGAGTACCTGGATAAAAAATCCCATGCACAAATTGCACTGTCAGGATTACAGAAGTGGAAGCTTTTTGGGTGGAAATGCTTGCACCTCGTCAGTGCTAGGCCAGAAGGTAAAGGGGAACACATGCCACATGAAGCCCCAAAAGGAGTTAGGGGGCTGTTTTAAATGGATTCCTACGTGAACTGCTAGGGAAACACAGCTTGGCTTCCACGCAGTTGGTGTATGCAGGGAGGTGCTGAGGGTGCTGGGTGCCTGATGGAGCCTGCTGAGGGCACCCAGCCCCAAACCCTCCCCGAGCCGCTCCTGCTGGCAGCGCCGCACCAAGGACGTGCACGCCTGTGGGAGAAGGAGCACAAAGAGGGACAGAAAAGCTTCCTCTTGCAGCAGCCCTGCTGGTGCAGGTGTCCTCACAGGGATGTCCTCACAGCGATATCCTCACAGGGAGCCGGATCACCGCCTGGCAGTGGTGCTGGGCTCCTGCTTGCAGGGCGTGATGCTCGGCACGGCAGTGTCAGCACTGCAGAAAGCCTTTTGCCTCCTGGTCTCTGCCCCAGGGCTGGCACAAGCTGAGCATCACCCAGCTCTCCGCTAGCGGGTTTGATGGACTTCATCCAGTTCCTTGGGGACTGCTGCCCACATGGGGAAATCACCACTTGATGCTGGCACTCGAACTCAGCCCTATCCGCAGAGGTTCTCCAGGTGGAGACGTGAGGCCCGTGGCCGTGCCAACGTGCCCACGGTCCTTCAGCATCAGCTCCACGCAAGGCGAGAAAGGCTGACTTACAGGGCTAATTAAAACGTCTCCTCTGTTTGTGCTGAAACAAACAAACAAAAAAACCACCAAGAAAACCAATCCCAGGCACGAGCAACAAAAACAAAAGTAACAAAAAATCCCCTAACCCACCCTGCGGTGAACTTTGCTTCCTTTTTCTCGCCGTGCCGGTGACGTTCGCAGGAGAGCTGAGGGTAAAAGGGCATCGCTAACATGGCAGCTATTTAATTCCACCCGGCACATCCCCGAGACCTGTAACGAGCGCCTGCTTCCTACCCATCAGGCCATTAATCACCCAGACTCCTAAAAGGTTCAATTCATGTGCCCACTCAGAGAGCTCATGAGATGCCTGATAGTCATATGTCATTCGAGAAGGGAACAGAACTGTATTCTTTTCTGAACTGATGGAGCTCCTATTACCAAGAGACTCCCCCCCTTGGGAGCAACCAGAAGAGAGAAATGAAGGAGAGCTGACTCAAAGCTCTGCCTCGCGAACACACCGAATTGAGGCACCAGGGGAAGAGCCGTAGGGAATCTGCCCCTGCCTCCCTTTTCCCAGTAACCCGGGGAATCTGGGGATGGATTTGGAAAGCCATCAAAAATCTTCGTTCCATGGGATCCACCCTGGCCAGGGGGCTGCCCTGGGGCAAAGACTGCCCTGCTCCTCGGCTGAGAGCAGGGCAAAAACAAAGGAGGCTTTTGCCATCCTACAACTCGAGCCGGGCAGGATGGATGAACCTCGCTCCTCTCGGGGAGGGAAGGGACCCTGCAAGCACCGAGCTGACACCGACGTGCTGAGTGCATGCGTGTGTCCTCTGCACATCCATCACTTCAAAATCACAACCCTGATCTGCTCATTCCCCTAAATGCCCGGGGCCTGCCCAGCTGGGAGGCAGCCCCAGCACCTTGCCAGGCACAGCACCCCCAGGGCCAAGCCCAGAGGCGCTGGGGGTCCCGGTGCCGGGGGGAGCCGGGCTCTGCCCCAGCTCATGGCACGGCCACAGCGCGTCCCCACAGTGGGGTGAAGCACGACACGTGCATCGCCTGACAGTGCCATTTCCTGGAAATGACAACCGAAAATAAAAGGGTACCAAAAAGGGAAATACAAACTTTTGCAGCTTTAAAAAAAAATAAAAAAATACGGTCATATCTCTCAGCAGTTGGTGGAAAATCAAGAACAAACAAGCCTCCGTTTATCTTCGTGCTGGTTTTCTTCATTTAAATACTGCTCTAACAGATAAACTACGAGATAATGCAGACAAAAATATAAAAACCTAAAGATACCTCAGCAATTGTTTCGCATCACCATCAATTTTAGAACTGTTACCCACGTTCCTTTTTTTCGCCCCTGCAAAATTCAGCAGTGACACTTTTTTCCTCAAACTAGATAGCGAAGGCAAGTTTGAGCCAGGCGGGCACAGCCACAGCCACGCGGTGCTTTATCTTCCTCACTGGCACCTTTTGATCTCCGGGGCTTTGGGAACACTAAGCCGAACTGATCTCCTGCTGTAATTCATAATTACCGATTCACAGCATTTTTCAACGCTCCGTACGTCCCGGCCTGCTGCTTAGGAGTTAGCATACAACAGAAAAATGGGGAAATTTAGCAGCCAATTGAGATGTTTTCAAAAATTTTCCCCTTCTCCTGAGTGCTACAAAAACCACCTGGAGCTGCTGCTGGTACCGGAGAGCCAACCCCGGGACGTGGGGCATGCAACACCAGGAGCAGTGGTCATGAACAACAAACATAGGAGGAGTCCTGAGTGTTTAAAGGAAGAATTTGACACAGAAAAAAAAATTTCTCTGCTTGCTTACAGAGCATAACTAAGCTCCAACACTTGCTGGTCCTCTCCTCATTATAATCAGTGGATTTACAAATGGGTAAATCCTTGTAGTCAATTTTTGGTGCTGAAAACCAACAAACAGAAAAGAAAAAAGAAGTGCTCCTTTTAATCTTTACGCAGATGTAAGATACCTCCACGGAAACGGCTCAGTCCTTCACCTCTAGGTCCCACTTCTTAAGCTCATTCAATTCTTTTTCGCTAGGACGTCTCACCCAGCACGTTTCTCTGTTTTTCCTGCACACACATGCACGCTCCACGAAGGACAAAGGGAGGAAAGCATCCGAAACACCAACAGCCCACCAGCTACAGCCGACTAACGCCGCCCAACGCGTCCTCCAAAGCACCACGCGCACGGACAGACCAGTCCCAGCCCAAAATGCCCGCCCTAAATACTCCCCAGACTTTGGAGAAGTCCAGGCTCAGATCCACATCCACGTTTTGCATCTCAGGTTTGTATCTAAACTAAATAGAAGGATTCTCTTGACTTCTTCCAAAGAATAGTCTTTTAAGACATAAGACTCAAGAACCAATAAAAAAGGTAATTTAACAATATCTCTAGTGTGTCACCAATCATTTAAAGGGCCTTGAGGCTGCTGCATTCCCACTACAGTACAGTAGCTTTGCCACCCTGCTGGTTTTCAATTGACACCCTCTGTGTTGATATTTTTTTCCGACCGAAGCCTGATGGTGTGTTTTAAACTCGCCCCGACAGCTGATGTCCTCGGCCGGTGCCACCGCTGCGTCCCCGCGGCAGCAGGGCCAGGGCCGGGCTCCGATCTTCCTGAACCTACAGCAGTGGGGAAAGGGAACCTCAGCCCCATATCGGCCACGGTGCAAGCCTCAGAAAGGGGAACAACCTGAATTTAGATGGAAGAAGCCCAGGCGGTGCCCAGCAGCTCACCAGCCCTGCCTGCAGGGCCCCGTGGTGGGCACGGCTCCTTGTGCCGGGCTCCAGCATCACCTGCGGGTTCCTGCATGGCCATTACTCGGTCCAACCCCTCCGTCCTGCCCCACACCTTGCCCTTCTGACCCAGGTGTTAATTAACAGAAAAAGGAGACGGGGAGGAAGCGGGTGGACGACCACCTCTTAACGCACACTTACCTGCTGCAAGTGAAACGAATACTTGTAAAAAATAAACTCCTGCCGAAAGTTTGCCTCTGCAAATAGCCGCAGCACAGCGTGCCGCCCACTTCAGTAATAAGTTTTCAAATGGATAACTGCTAAATGAACGTATCTGCTAAAGGAATCAGGTTTTGTGCACTCCAAGGTTATGTGTTTAACAGGCTTCAATACTTCAATGAAAAATTGAGGTGGCAATGATTTGCAGACTAAATTAATGTTAAATACTTCAAAGAACTGGACAAACAAGTCAGCAGCAAAAATTTTATGGGTTCACTTCCTTCAAGGGAACTTAAAGAGCCAGCATTTTATTGCTGTGAATTCTAGTCACTCCTTTTACCCCTCAGCATCTGTTTGAAATATGTAGTAGACAATTGCTTTTTTGGCTCTGACTCAGGTGGTTGAAATACAGGACAAACAGACTACTGTATATAAGCTTTCCTCCAGCAATGAAAATTTTTATTAACTCTCTTGCATAGCAAACTCGGCTGCCTAGCTTCCAATCCCTATAGAATCATCAAGGAATGTGGCTAGTTATTAATTCTGGTGGTCAAGCGTGGGGTGGATACGTTGGGGCTTGTCTGCAGCGTGTAACCTCACATTGCAGGGAAAAAAAAAAAAAAAGAAAGTACAGAGGGAAGGAAAAAAATAAATGAGTTCTGTTTAGTTCATCATTCATATGTGTAAAATTCCAAGCTAAATACTAGCTCTGTGCATAAATATGTCAGCCTTGTCAGGAGCTCCAGCCAAAGAAAACACAGCGGTGGTGGAGGGGTGCAGAATTACCCTCAGAGCCATGAACTCGCCCCACCTTCAGTCACCGTGGCAAACGCGGGAGTTTTCGTGTGTAGGTGCTGCACAAAACCCACCTGCAAGCCCTGCTGAGAACCTCTCTGCTCACCCCACCCAGCTGAAGGGCCGGAGGAAAGAGAGAGCATGGATAAAGGTGTGTAAAACGGAAAGGAAGCCCTTGATCCCCGGGAGACCTGCTTTAGTTAAGGGGATGCCGGCCACTTGCAATCCCTGCGCTCGTTACTTGACTTCTGCATCCACGGCGCTACCTCTTTGTGCTTGTTCCACACTTACCACTTCTGCAAAGCTTTTGATCACCAAGCAACGATGAGAGATGGTTTCCAGCATTTAAAACTGTCTTTAAGTTGTGGTTATGGTCTAATTTGAGCAAATTTTTGGCCATTGTGGTGCGCTACAGGTTGCTTTGAGCCTTGCGTTGCATTTCTAGTGTCATAAATATCTAATAGCAGTGGTCAACGTTTTAAAATAAACACTTGCCACAACCTCCTTTTTATATTTTCTGTAGAAAAAAACTCCAACTGACTGACATCCCACTGCTCCGTAGCTACCACCCATTTCTGTATTTCTAGTGGATACTTAAATAGTAGGGTATTAAAGGGCTGGACTTTGTTTAAAGTTCCCCTTCGGTTTTGCTCTGTGTTTGAGAAACAAGGCAACAGCCTAGAGCCAGCAATCTACAATCTCTATTTGCTCAAGCCCATTTCCACTCCATCGAATTCAGAAGCTGCAGCGAGCCTGCACCCCAACACCACGGATCAGGGAACGCCACAGAGAGGTCCGATCCTCTCCGCTATTTGCGAGACCATCCCTGGGCAGAGCCAAAAGGCATCAACGATGGGATATCACACCATCCTCTACCACGACACATCCCCTGACACTGAATCTCCTGCTCTGGTACACCACAACACAAAGCACTGTCCCTGTACCGTTCCCAGGCCACCACCAGGTCGGTGTCTCCTTGACCGTTCATCTCTTTTCCATTTTCCCCAGGGGACAGCCCAGCGGAGGACGCTTCTCATCCCTTCCCTCCAACTGCAGTTGCTGAAGGAGCAGAACGCAGCTTGGCTCTCGTCCGTCCTGTTTCTTTCTGCTGCTAAAAAGCCGAGTTCCCTTCCAGCTCCCGCGCACCGTCCCTCCAGCAGCGCGGGCTCTCCGGCACCTCGCTTCATCTGGCGAGCACCCGCGGCGCTGCTGAACGTCAGCCAACGCAGGCAGCGCCCGTGAGCGCGCCGGCCGCCTCTCCAGCAGCTCCCTCGCACACCATGTGCTATTGCGAGCACCACATGTGGCTCCGAGGCGGTGGCCAAACAGCACCGACACCCGTCCCGAAGCGCTGCAGATGCGCAGCCGCACGGATAGGGGACTCCTGCAAGTCACCCGTGCCCAGGTCGCTCCTGGAAAGAAATTGCTCGCAGCTGGGATGCACTGGGACAAGGGATGCCAGGCCCTGAAGTCCTTAGGAGACCATCCCAAACCTTCTCTTGAAATGAAGCCTGCCGTGTGCTGGCTCTGGCCATTTGTCACCTCTCCCTTGAACCATTTATCCCAAACAGCCAGGGACACAAAGCCAGGGTGCCCCAAGCCGGCTGTGAGGTGCGCTCGGAGCACTGTGAAGCCTATGAGATATTTAGCAGCGAGCAGCCAACTTTTGTCACAATGCAGATAAGGGAAGGAAGCAGATGCAAAGTACCCTAGCATATAACTTGTGACCTTACTCAGTATATGAGATGGCAGGAAGCCCACTGAGATACACGATGGTCATTCAGACAGCCCCCAGCCAACCATTTCGTCCTTTCAATGCTGTACTTCAGAGGGATGCCCGTACATACCCAGATACTGTCCTGGATGCAGGACAATCCATAAACTTTCCAAGTAAACGAGCAGTATTTCTGCTTAAGCATTTCTGGTTTAGTCAATAGCATGACACGGCCCAGAGTGTGCCCCCCTGAGGTTTCCAGTCACCACAAAAGGCTCCCCCCCATCTCACCAGCTCCCCGGGCCCTCCCCGAGGTGCCTACACAAGTCCTATCACTGCTCTACAAAAAGTTGTGCTAATCTGTGTCTTAGGCAAATGAAACACTAAAGTGCCAGATTAAATACTTTACCTAACTAACTGCTCCTATATCCCATTTCATTGATGGGATGGGATATAGGAGCAGCTGGCAGAGAGACATGGCATGGCTGGACTATTGGCCTTATCAGCAGCCCTTAGCACGCACACCCGCTTCTGAAGGGCAGCAACGAGCTTCAGAATATCTCAAAATTGTGTTCCGGCACATATTTTCTAGCCCCTCCTTGAAAAACACAACCGATCTCTGAGAAACCTGCCTGCTTTGCTCATATTCTGCATAAAAACGTGGCCTTTTAATTTAAATGTTGCCACCTGTCATCATTATCCTTTTATTTTTGGTGCCTCTGCTCCTAATTGTCATTTCAAATGCAATGTGAATTCCCGCATGAAGCAGGCTGGGTGGCGGCTGGAATTTGGGACATGGGGCAGAACCGCGCCAGGAGCTGCCAAAGCAGCACACGGCCTCGGCTCGTTGCGTAACTTAATTAGACTTTCCCCGATAAAACGCCACCTTCGTACAAGAGACCCCAAATAACACGCGTTCCCTGAAATATCCGGAGTCTGATTCATCTGTTTTACTCCTGCCTTCTGCTGGCTTAGCACCACCAGCAACAGCAGCGGCGTTACACCAACGTGAAGCTGAAATAAATCCATGGAGAGACAGACACACTGCAAACACACAGAAATTAATGCGCTTTTCACTGCTCTCCGTGTACAAACACACAGGAAAAAATTTTTTTTCCCTTCCCTTCCTCTCTTTTTGCAAGTTCCTGGCTATCGCTCTGCAATGTAGATATTCCCATCATGCCTCGGTGCTTTGCAGCCCCATGATGCCCTCACTTTTGATTGTGTAGATGAAGTTGAAGTGCACAGGGTATTTACTGATCCAGTTATCTTGTTCTGTGACAGGCAGAATCAATCAATCAAGGGGCCAGCTTTATGCTTGCGTATTCCAGGCACATCTCCGCACTTCAGGATACGAGATCACAGTGTTATCCAGCCAAATTTGATCAACAAATGCAGTTCCCCTGTGCCACAGCAATCTCAGATGAAGATGTTATTATGTGGAACTGAGCAAAGTGATAAAGACAGTACAGAAAAAGGAGGAAAAGTCCAGCTGGACCTTTCTGACAGCCTCTATATACTAGGGCTGCAGCATCCCTTTTTCTGAGGCTGAGAAAAACAGCACATTCCCAAGGAGCTGTTGCAAAATGCTTTCTGGCCACCCTGTATCTGTTGGTACTGAATGAAAGCAACATTATGCCATGGACTTTGATACCATATTCTTAAATGATGGACAACAGATTTGAGCCCTCGCCACTGTATCGATGTTCATTTTTATAGCACACGATCCCATACTGCATTTTTCATCACTCTGCTGTGGACAAGCATAGCAAAACCTGAATGCCTGAAAGTGTATTTTAAAATGACAGCTGGCTTAAGCAACCTTTAAGGGTTTTTTGTTTGTTTGTTTCTTTGGTGGGCGTTTTGGTTAAAATCCTAGCTACAAAAATACAAACGTGAATGTGCAAATGTTCAAGTCTATCTCAAGGATAGTTGACACCATGCTTTTATTTTGCCAATAGCTTTTCACTTTGCTATTGCCCTACAGTTATTTTACATTATTTAATCCAAAATACCATCTTTTTGATTCTACCTTTCTTTGCATTTTAAATCTTTAATGGGAGCCTTTGGCAGTCCATGGGCACAATTATTAGATATCTGCAGAGAGAAATTGAAAAATTAATCATACTTTCCATTTTATATTTCTGTACTATACATAAAAATTATCTGGTCTTAAAGCTGCATTCTGTAGCCTTTCAGTATTCTCTCCCCAACATGGTAAATACTAGGCAAGAATCGGTGTATCTTACACTCAAATCTCTCTGGCTAAACAGTTATATGAGGAAGGCTGTGTTCTCTTTTCAAGTGCAAAATTTATTTCAGATCATTTTTCAATTAAAAGGCATCTGCTGCTACCACTTCTGTTATGCACTGCCTCACAATCAGTAAAAAGTACCCTAAACTAATCATATTGATGATACTGAAGTTGTTTATTACCCTTTTATGGGCTTGGGTACTTAAATTACAGTTTTCCACAACTGTATGCAAAATGGGTAACATAATCCTCGTGCAGTTTATTATAGAAACTGATATATGCATTAATCTGACCTTTGTCTAAATAGATCCCTAACCACAGGGAAAAAAAAAATCCAAAGGCATCTATCAGCGTGTGAGCAGGATCAAAACTGCTATATCTATTAACTTTGTTTTCCTTTCACTATTATTAAACTGGAAAGCAAAAATCAACTGGAAAATTATGCCATTTGGGTTCCCTTGTCATCATGTAGTAAGTATGAGAAATATATGTGCAATAGCCAAATGGCCAATAGACAAAACACCCACTCCAAGTGACGTACTGTTTTCCATACCACTCAGACAAAATCAAAACAACAGAGCTGTTGCAAACAAAAACAAAATAACATTTCCCATAAGCATTCCAGACAGAGAAAATTTACAGGAAAAGAAAGCTGGGAAAAGACCCAGAGCGACGCGAGTGTTTGTACCTCCAGCCATAAAACCCTTTGCTGCAGAGATGGTAAACAACAGCCGAACATTAAAAACACATAAAGGCTAACAATTGATTAATTGTCCAACTTTTTAGTTAAAGATTTACATCAGCAGCGAGGGCTCGGTGCTGGCACCCGCGCTGCTTTTGGCGGCGAGCTCGGTGCCCCCGGTTGGGGCAGCAGCAGCACAGGACCCAGGATTTTCACTGGGAAAAGAGCAGGATCCGAGCTGGCATGGGGAAAAGCCCCAGCGATAAAGCTGGGAGGGGAAAGTAAACAACCAGGTTGATTGCTTCGGAGCAGTCTGTTCTGCAGAGGCTTCAAGAAAATAAAAAGAAAATCCGGCTTTTTTTCTTTTTTTTTCTTGGAAAGTCCTTCCAAGTCTATGTGCAGCCTGGTGGAATAACAACTTGAAAAAGTGAAGATGTCGATTTTTTATAGCTGACTCACATTTATATAACTTTGTTAATGCATCTGCTCCCTGGAAGTTACAGTATCTGTGTTTAGCCCAGATACCTGCCCATAAATCGTGGCAGTGCGGTGAATATCAACAGCTGCATTTTACTATTGCAGCCAGTCAGTTTACAGTGTCTCCATCACAGCGAATTCTTGTCAGCTGCACTCTCGCTAACACAATTCCTATGTTTTGCCTGGCAGTAAATGGACGCTCCTGCCCCAGCATCATCTAAACAACTCTGTTAACATTTGCCCCCGAGCGTCTCTCTCTTTGTCCAGTCCCTGTCTTCTAACAGATGTCATCCAAGTCTAATCAAGCATAAAATGGTCATAAATATTTCTTTCTGGTAGATTTCACATTCGCATTTCATGCAGGGACATGATATTTTTCTGCTACCTCCAGGGAGTACCTAATGCAAAAACCAGTTACTTACATTCAAGGCTCATGTTCCTTTAGTAAAATGCAGCACATGTTCTCAGTTCAAAGACATAAAAAGGCACAAGACTTTATCTTCTTTTGTTTAACTGCCCCCTTTTTTTAATAACGTGTGCCACAGCTTCCATCTAGGTATGACATTGTCCTTTGCTTAGCAGGAAAACACACCGGCACATAATGCCCAATTCTGACTCTACAACCCTCCCGAGCACCAGCTATTTGGATTTTCCTCCTCCCGTACCTTAATTGTTGCTTTTTTGTCCTCGGCTATTTCATGTAACAAGCCACTCAAAGGATTCACAAGATAAGAAAGGCGCTTCTCTATTTCGGTTGATTTTATGCAAAATTTTGCAGCCTACCTCCTCATGGATTTTGTTCAAACAATTAAATGATTCCAGGGTACAAATTTAAGGTTCATGCCTATTTAACAGCTGATAAAGATCATCATGAGATATAAGCAATTTCCAGTATTTAAACTTCGATAATTCAGTCCAAACTACTCAGGATAATTAATTCTGACTTCTTAATGTTGGAATCATCAGAGAAATTATATTTATCTTCGGTAAACTTGGTAAATAGTTGTGTCAGAATGTAAAATAGAACTAACCCTGGATTATTCACAAAGCCATATGTCTTATTATTTTTTCCCCTGTTATGTTTGTCACAGCAGAAATATGACATCGCTATTTAAAGTGAACCAAACAACACTTAAGGATATAGATCACAACAGCGAAGCTGTTTTTTCCCTCCTCCTTCTCCACTGAGTCTAATATTTGATTACTGTTAGTCAAATCAAGCTTTCAGGCAAATAATCTCCATTTTTTAAGTTAATGAGATGTGGTCATGTCGACAACAGCTTGCAGAAACTTTTAATTCCAATTCCTGCAGGCTGTGCTGGCCTCTTTTACAGCAACCACTGTATGAATGAGTCAAATTTGCCAAAATGGCTTATGTAGACAAGTGCACACTTTAAAGAGGCACTAATTAAAAATACCCACTGGTATCATAATTTAAATACCATGAAAATAAACTGTAAAAGTAGCTCGGCTACAATCTTATGGCTTTCCTTAGAGCTCGTTTACTTTAACTAGATAGTGTTTTATTGCAGATGTACTCATAGCTAAAAACAATTTTTCGTCTTGGAGGAATTCGAGATTTTGATATAATTAAACAATTTATGTTAATATTTGTTTCACATAAGCTATTAAGCAAGCCCCCCAGAACAAGTGCTAATTGAGAAAGATGCAAAGAAGTAGAGTGCTGAAGTAAGCAGCAAATTTATACTGTTGATTTACTGCCCTATCTGCTACTTCCCCCCTCATTACGGCTCTCTTTCTTGCTCTCATTCTCCGCTATAAGGCTCCCAGCTGTACTGAATCCCATTAAAACACTTTCCTCGGTTGCTATTATCTACTGCTTTCCTTAAAAAAGGAAGAAGAGGAAAAGGGAGCAACAGAGGTGGAGCCTGGCATTATTCTCGATGCACTTCCCTGGCCACGACTTCTCCAAAATCCCTTTTGTCTTTCTGATTTTTTGGCAAGGAATGCAGGCAGCACAGCTGTAGTGTAACAAAAGCAGACATGAGATCAAAAAAAAAAAAAAAAAAGTTGGTGCTGAGAGGGTTAAACCTATTTAAGGGGTTAAATATGCAATTACCGCTGACTAAAACCAGAGAGACATATAGATAAATAGAAGAAATGAAGTCCCCAGGTTCCATTCAGAAGCCTTCATCACATTACTACCAGACAGAAAACTCTTTAAGTACCATTTTCAGATGTTAAATCATTGTTCGTGCAGCACATATTCTCACTATTCCTGGGGGAACAATATCTGAAGACAGCGTGCTAACAAATGCAATCCAGTAAACAGGCATTTTTCCTCTTGTTGTTAGTACCTTTGTGTTCCAGCTCCCAGCTCTGTCATCCATGCCTTCTCTCTGCTTTGAAGTTAAAGTACTGAATGAGCGTTGTCATCTATTATCCAGAGTGTGCATGTAGATTATAAATAAGAAATAAAAGTGACTTTCAGTACACTGCTTTTGCATTAGCAACTTGCCTTCTCTGTTACCTCCTCTGTCCTTCATACTTTGCTACCAACATTATATTAAAAACCTGACTTTAAGTGTTTCCTGCAGAATGAGAGACACATGCTGTAAAATATGTACACAGCAGAGACAAAAGTTTTATTGAAACAAACAAGTCTAGCAGTTGCACCAGGTTCACAAGTTCAGCTTCAATAGACTGTTTAACCCTTATCTGCAGATGTCCTTCAGGCTCCCGACACATTAATTGCATCCCTGGCTTCGTTTGCGTGCACGCCACTGAAAAGACGGAGCTATTAATTACACTGAAGTTTATTTACAGGGAGGGTCCTTTTCTACTATTGATCAATTATGTATTAATATTTCCCAGTGTAACAAGCTCACCGCATCTCTCGTTTTAAGGCCCAAACAAACGCTGCTCAAAGGGGGCACAGCGCTGACCTCTTCCAACTCGATCTGCTCGGACCTGGGCAGAAAACTGCTCTCCCTGAATGTGCTGCGTTACCAACTCTGGGAGGTTTCTCCCTTTGCTTCATCTAAAGAAACACACGAGCCAAGACACTCAGTGCTTTCAGTTACTGTGGTAAAACCCCTAAATCTTCCCTCTGCCTTCCCTGGGCCACCGCCGGGCACGGGCGCGGAGAATTGGGGTCCCACCTACTCCCCTGATGAGCCGCTGCACAGCGTGGGGAAGAACAGCTACAGGGGAAATCCAAGCCTAGGAAAGTGAAACAAGGCTGAGGCCAAAGCTAGCTCTGCAGGATGACCTGAGAGGCACCAAAAGCCAGCTTCTAATAACACTAAATGCACTTCTAAATAACAACAGGTCTTTTACACCTAATAAATTGCTCACTCTTTACCCATTTTTGAGGAGCAAATCCATCCTTACACACCCTACTTCCCTCCACTCCTATGTTCAGCTCAAAATCCAGGCAGATGTTAACTTGCACGACATCTGTGTGGTTTCAGAGACCTGAAGCCCATCTGGGGAGGGAGTGGAAGCGGCTGGACGGGACACGCAGTGCCCTGTGTGCCAGCTGTGAAATGATGCTATCAGCCGAGCCTTCCTGAAAACAACATTTGTCCACACAGCTCCTGGCCTCTGCAGGTGGCAGCAGCTGCAGGGGGCAGAAGAGGAGCCCGTTGGCTCTTCTGGCTGGGCAGAAAACTTTGCAGTCCATCTGCAGCTCAGCAAGACCTGGGCAGGTAAGGAATCTGTGGGACAGGCGCAGAGGAGCTCTCCTTCCCTTCATCCCTCCAGGTGTCCTGCATCATTCCGCCTTTCATCCTCTTGGATAAACAGGAATGATATAAGGAGGCTCAGCACAGTCCGGTGATTTTCACCCAAACATATGGGAGCCAGCCCTTTCATAAAACGCTTTAGGTAAATGGTTCAAGTCCCTGTGAAGACCGGGGCATGGTGGTAATGATTTTCAAGGTCGCTGCCTACTGCCTGTCCCTGTAACATCACAAAAGAAAAATCAGATGGAGAAAAACAGACTAGAAGAAGAGGCACATATCCCTTCCTTCCTTCTACCAGGATAAGATGAAAATGTGATTGTGCTGAACAATCTTTCATTAGCAGATAGCACAGCTGCCAGCAGCTCCGATAGCCTGGAGAATGCTGTCCTGCTCCCCTTAGTGAAGGCAGCGGTGGTCGCGTGGTCTCTGGATGCAAGGCAAGGACCAGCAGTGCCATGCAGGTGTGATGGGCGTGCTGCTGAACCCTCCAGCACTGCAAGCCTGGGGTGCACCAGGGCACTTGAGCCCCTCCTGGTCTGGAAAAGCACCAAGTGTGGGGCCTCAACGCCTCTTAACCCTGGAGGAAGGGGCAGCACTTGTGGCCTTGGCATTCCAGATCCTGAGGGGCTTCTGGAGGCACAGCAATGACACACGACTGCGATGCAACCACCACCTCGACCGGCTGCACGGGGAGCATTGCTGTCAGAAATATGGCAAGGACCGAACGAGATGCTTGGAGCATAAATCTAAAGAAACGTCTACACAAAGGATTCTGTCGTGTATCTGCAACACACGCGAGTATTTCCTCCAGCACCGTCCTGGAGGTTGCTTTGCCCTGAGTGTCTCTGGCCTTAAAGGACCTCGCCAGCACCATGAGCCAGTGGTCGGCCTTCTGCTGATCCTCAATAGGAAGGTTTCAAGGGGCTTGAGAGGAACAAACTGGCGTTCCTCTCCAAGAAAGATGATCAATCCTTCAACGGCTAGCTGCTGTGTCACTAAAAAAAGCCGTGTCACATTACAGGATAGCATGCCAGAGATTTCCTGAAAAGCTGCTGTGGCTTTGTTTAGACACCGCGATCCCACACTGCTCCTGGAGGGCAGCCCCTGCCCACCACGCAGGAGGATTTTTACCTCGGGTAGGGGCTGGTTTTCCATGCACCTCCTGTCAACGAGACTGAAAGAACTGAAGTTGGGGTCCCTCATTCAGCAAGTCTGCCTCCTGCCCGAGGTTACCAACAGGAAAACGGCCCCAGCCCCACGAGCTCGTTTAACACCAGCTGCATCTTCCCAGCGCGAGGAGATCAGCTCCCAAAGACAAGAGCAGAGAAGGTGAAAAGCTGGTCTTAGGGAACACGAGAGCAGGTACGAGAGGGATTCTTTGCTGTCAAAGCACAATTTGTTGGCTCGTGATAAACCTGACCGGCTTCATACACCAAGGATCACAGGACATTAGCTGCTTTTACATGGCAACGTGGTGCAGAGGTTCCAGGTGGAACATTGTTTTATGCTGATCACGACAAAGCTCTCCGCAGCTTTGATAACGCTTGCACGGGGGCTTTTCATTCAAACTAATGAGTGATCCTGGCTGTCGGATGCCGAGCCATGCTCTTGATGCTTTCCAATGGTTCAGGCCCTAACTAGGAATCAATTCAGCCCGGAGAAACAAGAGCATTTACCCATCCAAGGGGGGCTGAGCGATGATCCTGTTCCCTGTGCTCTCCCCAGGCACACCTGAAAAGGCACGGTGACAAAGGAGCCCCACGTGTTGGCCAAGCACATCTCCTACCTGAGGGATGTCCCTGCTCTGCAGCAGCAGTCAGCTCACGCTGCCATCAGCATCAAACAGCTCAGACCCGACGGGCTCCTCGCTCAGCGCAGGCCTTTCGCTGCTCTGTTTTCCAACATCTGTTTCAGCGCCTGTCATCTCCCTGCTCTAAACAAATGCACTGCAGATGTCTTGTCTTGTGGACGACAGAGACTTGGCAAAGGCAGGAGCGGTGGCCTCCAAACGACAGAGGCAGGGTTATGGCAGTTGTTGTTGGGGGGTTCTGCCTGGCCTCTGTGCTCTGAACACGAAATGGGTTTTTAAGCACCCGCGCACCTTTACTCCTGCTCTGTCCTTCAGATTTTAGCGGCTGCCGAAGGACAGGGAGCAGGATGCAGACGGAGAGGCAGCCTAACCCAGAAACATGTGGCTCGAGTCTTCTCAGAAGATTTATCATTGACATATGCAATTAAACGGGAAGACACACTCATTTGCTCATCTTTTGCTCCAAGGACAATCTGATACAAGACGGGGAAGATGGAGGGACATGATGTGTGGTAAAGATAGACAGCTGAGACCAGATTCTGGCCTGAAAACAACAGAAGAGAGACTTCCTTGGGCTAAGATCGTGCTTCTGGAAGAACCAATCGATGAAATGAGATAGACACACATGTAGAAGAAAGAGGGATGGGTTACTGTGAGGGCTCTCCGGGCACATCCCTCCTGATGCATGCCTTTTACCCAAATCCTGTTTGAGCTGCCACCAGGAGAACCTGGTAACTCAGATCTCGAGTTTTAGATTTTTTGAGTCCCTGCAAACGCTTCTTGTTTGCAACTGCTTGAAGTTTGGGTGGGACGGGCTACATAGTTAATAAAATTCCTACAATCTCAGTTTTCCTTAGTGTAGTTAATCCATGCAATAGCTGCAAAGAGCCTGGAAGCAAAGTGCTGGCTGGCTGATGATCCAGGACAAAGTAGAGAAAGAGGAGTAACTGTCGGTAAAAAATGGGATGGCACTTAGTAAAGATGAATCTACGGCGCTGCAATTCAGCTGGAATACCCAAACTTTGCAAATGCAGCAAGGAAAACAACTAATTACACAGCACTTCTTCAGGAAAAAAGAAGTCTAGGGATTACAGTGGATCACAAGTTGAACATGAGTTAACGGGGTCATGCTGCTGCAAAAATAGCATGCACCACAGTCAGAGGCATAAACAGGAGCATCGCCTGCAAGTCAGGCACCGGGAAATTTGTTGTCTCCACTTGTTGCAGCAAGATGTCAGCTGCAGGATCGTGTCATCTGAGCACCACAAGTCAAGAGGAACACAGACTGCCTGCAGAGCCCAGAGGACAGTGACCAGAACGATCACAGGTCTGGAAAATACAAGTTACACGGTCAGAGCTAGGACTGCTGAGGTTCTGAGGAGGTGGAGAGCACAAACAGCATTCAGATGCTGTGATATGAAACAGGCTGCTGTGAAGAGGAAGGAGATGACCTGCTCACAGGCCTGTTCCAGGCTCCACAGGAGGTCAGAGGGTTTACCTGCAGGATAAGCATTTGGTCAGGCATTGGGAAGAAGCATCCTGATGGAAGCCCTGCCCTGATTTGAGATGTCGCCACTGCCCCCAGCGAGGCCGTCAGCCACTGCTGGGACAGTTCCTGCCGTGGGCTCTCGGTGCCCTGGGAAGGATCCCCAGAGGGGAACACAGCACACACTTCCCTGCCCCCAGGAAGAGGCCCATATTTCTGCTCGCACTTGATGAATCTTTGACATGCAGGCCTTATGACACAGCCTTGGTAGACCATATCTTTCCTTTATTATGCCGAGCAATTTTCCTTGTAATCAATTAAGAAAAAAAAGCAGGTGGTCAACGGGAACTCTGAAAAATAAAGCCCCTCTGCAAAGCAAACACCATACCTTTCAGAGCAAAGAAAATACTGTAAACAGAGCTAATCGCTGCTAAACCCCTATAATCCAGTCCTTGCCCAAGTTAAAAGGCTGGAACCAAGTGTAAAACACTTCAAAAAGCCTCCTCACTAACTGCAGGAATTGGTGAATCAGTTCTCAAGGAAAAGGAAGAACTATTTCAACTTCCCAAACCTTGCCACTCTGGGCGAAAGGGGCTCAGGCCTGCCGGGTGAGGCTGGGCTGGTGCACAGGGGGTCCTGTGCCACCCACCCAGGATGGATGCTCCACGTGCCAGGGGACATCAAGCCATCGGGGTGTCACCTCTGCACCATAAAGGAAGATTTGTCAGACAGCAAACAGCCTGCTTTTAGCTTCTCCATAAAATACCGACAGTTACCAGCCCTGCCTGCACCTTGCTGAGTGTTGCGTTCAATAATATTAACAGGCTCGTATTTACCGTACCCTAAAAGCTAACAATCCCATTGCCAGCACTAATTAAAAAGACAAGAAACCGAAAGGAGGCAGTGGATTAGTTCTTCGATATGGATTCACGCCTAGATTTAATAAAACCTGCTTTACTGTTATAACCCTACATTTGTTTCAGGAACACCATAAAAGATAAGCCTGCTTTTTGTTGTTTACTGGCTTGGAGGGTTTTTCTTTAGGACCTGTAATATAGCACTGGAGCTAGGGGAAGCAGCCCGTTTTCCCTCAGCTTCTGCTACCCAAGTAACAAGTCTGGAAGGACGGCTGGGAAGAAACCAGCACACCTACCCAGGGAGAGTAATTCTGGATAGGCGGGCAGGAGAAGGCAGGGTTATGGGGCTGGGCTGCAAGGACTGCTCCCTGGGACTGCACAGAAAGCATTTCACCCCCAGCCCAGTGCCACGGCCAGCTCTGCCGGCCGGTGGGAGGTTTTATGCACCGCAGGACGAAACCTACCAAGTAAAACACTGCACCTGCAGAGCCAGCGAGGGTATGATTAGTAAGGACACAGAGAGCAGGGCCTTATCCAGCCTCGTTGTCACAAATGTTGTAGGCTTTTCAACACAGTCTCCAGCAGATGCTGTCCATGCACACCTGTCTTTCTCTGAGCTGTAAGAGGAGGACTGGCACAGAATGAGCAGGTACACAATGTATACCATTACTTTGTTGTACCACAGCAGCAGCTCTACCCCAAACAGAGCTTTTCCTAGGAAAGATCAAATTTGTATCCAACACACCCTTTAAGTAGACACCAGAAAAAGTCTCCTGGGGACTGCTGAGACCACCTACAGAAGCTCTGCCATGCACAAGATCTCCATCCCGTTTTATTTCTCGCTGTTCCCGCAGGCCACTGGGTCCCACTGCTCCCCAACCAGCCCCATTTATCCTTCCATGTGTCTATCTGACCTTTCTCCTCCAATGAATCACTTAATTATGTGGAAACAAAACTCTGAAATGATGATGGTTTAAAAACACAAGTGCCCTATAGCTTCGTACCTGCGAGAGCAGCCAAAGCCCAGAGGCGTGGGGCTGCTGCTGGGTAAGGATGGCACCAGGTGCCAGGGACGAGCCACCCTCTGCCTTCGGAGCCTCCCAGTTTTTTAGCACACACCTGCCTGATTATTAAAATCAGGAGTAAAAAGCAGGAGTGTCAGACAGTCAGTGGTCCTACTGCATTATGCTAGCTCTTTCCTGGCTTTTTTTTTTTTTTTTTTTTGCTAACAGTGATAACAAAAAGGAAATTTAAAGGAAAACTTCATCCGACCGCATTAACAACTACCACATTCCTTTAGCTTGTGATCACTTTAATTCAAGCAGGCAAGACTTTTTTGCCCTTCCTTTCCTGCATTTAATTTCCAGGTAGAGTTTGTTAAAGCCTGAAATCCCACCTGAACTTTGGCAAGTCTTTGAAAAAAAAAAAAAAAAAAAAAAGAAAGAAAAAAACCCCATACACAAATATTTGGCTAAGCAACCCATAGCAAATTGCGTAATGCCAGTTAAAAGTTGTGTTTTTTAAGTATCAGCCCCAGAGGTTTTATCTGAAATAAAATCCTGATTACTTCAGATTCTGGAGGCAAACTGTGACCTTGCTCTGCATCTCCAAATTTGAAACATTTGTGTCCTGCCCCTCAATAATGATGTCTCTTGCTAGAAAAGAACAAAATCCTTTCAAAAGCATGCTTATTTCCTCTAATAGGGTAGGAAGGCCCAAAACAAGCCCCTAAGAATTAGTTCAGCCTTGAAGCTTGATCAAAGGAGGCTACCCAAAATGGGAAATACAATTCTTTATCAAGCAAAACTAACCCATCTCCAAGCATGCAAGCGTCTTCTGAGCACCCGTATGTCCGGCGATGTTCCTGCCTGTAACAATCCCAGCCCTCAACCCTTTACGATCACTAAATGAGAATCAAGATCGTGTCAGCACACAGAACACGAGAAATTATACCCACGTCTTGCATCACTCTCCTCCATGTGCCTGAGAGCATGCACCGCCGCCGAGGGCTGGGGGCGAACGGGAGGATTGTGCTGATGAGTTTTGCAACACGTTGCCAGATAGATTAAATACCCAAACTCTCCCCTGCCTTCTCTTTACAAGCCTTACTTGCAGGAGCCCAGAAAAAAAATCTTAAAAGAAAAAGAAGAAATATGATTAAAAATAAATTGAAAACCCCAACTTGTAATAAAGCTGGCACTGGCCCCAGGCTTCAGAAATGTCTGACACATGACACTGACTTTACAGACACTCTACAGATACAATACATGGCTTTTATAGGGGAAAAAAGGGGATATTTGCACTATTTAAAACAGGTTGCAAATACATTTTGTTTTGAAAATGCAGTGAGCCTGGCTAACAAATGCAGAACGAAGCAACAAAACAAGCAACACTCATCCTGCAAAACTGTCATTAGAGAATGTCGCTGTTTACACTCAGCATCCAAAAATTACCTTCTGCTAATTTTTTTTAATTAATGGGGTGCTATGCAGTTAAATAAACTCATGAAGAGTATTCACGAGTTTTGCGTTTTCCTTTGAATCCCAATCTTTATTTACAACATTGCTGTTATAAATTACAGCAGCACTGCTGATATTCTTTTCACTTGCTGTGATACCCACTGAAGCTCCACAGGATAAAGAACGGAACAGAGGGAACCGTGGCGCTTCATTCTGCTCTCATTTAAATCTATTTGAGTCAGACAAAACTCCACCAAAACCAACAGCCCCACTAGTGAAAATCAGCACAGTTCTGCTCGTAAGGCACTGCCGAGCAATCCCCTGCACACAACTCATGTTCCCAAATAAAGCTGAATTACTTTTAAAATGCCAGCAAAGCGTGCAACTTCTTGTTAGTTGGCAATTAATTAAACCTTAATTCAGCAAGGTGCTCGAGCACATTCCTGGGTTTACAGGCATGCGACGTACCCGGTGACCTCACTATGACGACCGATGTGCCCGCATTTAGGCACATGCCTCAGCATCTTGCGACATCACGGCCCCAACAGGGAAGTTTTGTGCGAATTAAAGTCTTCTTGTCACCGAAAGAGGCACGCTGCTGTTTAAGCTCGCCGTACCACAGGGCTGGTTGCACTGCTTGTTAGATAACCCCTAAGCCTGAAGATCAGTGGAGGAGGAACAGCCTCCAATAATTTAAATAACATCAATTATTAGAAATAGACTTTTAATTTGTAGCTGGTGTCTACCAAACGTCTTTCTCAGCAGGCACATGTGCTGGTTAAAAGCTTTGAAGCATTCCTTTGTGCAGCTTCCCTAAACAGAACTCCTGAATGTGTAACTTTTTTGCTTATGAGTAAGCATAAGCAAATACAGGGGTAGGGAGCACACCTACGAAAACAGCTGGGAACAAACATACCATTGCTGATTTTTTGCATGAGATGCAAGGTTAAAAAACAAACCAGCAAACATATTTCAGAAGCTACAGCTCTTCAAAGAGCCCGCAGAAACCTAAGCAATTACTACATGACTTTAAGTTACCAGTAAAAGCAACTGTTGTAGAAAAAAAAATAAATAAATACAGAAATAGACATCCCCAGTCTGAAGGTTTGGATGTGCACATAACCCAGGTGGATTCATGTCTAAGGGCCCGGCTTCTGCAGGTACCTGCTTGTACACGCACACACGACTGCAGAGCCCTGGGTGCCAATGTCAAGGTGCTCTGAGGACTCAAGATTTATGCGGTTATTTGTAAAAGACCTTAGAAGCAAAATAAAACAAAACCAAGGCAAAAAAATGTATCTCAGCAAGTGCAACAAAGTGGTAGTTTCCCCTTACCCTTCAGCACTTAGAGAAGATTCAAGGCTTGTTGATGTCAATAAGTAGTTATAACAAAGGCATTAGTAATAGTGAGGATAGAGAACGCCGCATGAATGTTCTCAGCATGGTTCATTGACAAGAGATCTAAAAATTGAATTATTAAGGAAAAAAATCATTGATTCTAAAATCCAGGCAAGGTAGCCAGCCTACGTTAAAACTTATTTAATTTTTCCAGCGCAGCTTCATTCCTAAGCTCTCAGAGCCACAGCTTTTCCATTGAAAAGCAAAAGACATTTTACGCACAATTTTCCCTCTACTAGAAAGAGGTATATTGTGCCCTTCAGTGAACATAAAATTGATATTATCATCTCTTAGTTTATATCTCACTACTTAACCTTCAGATTAAAAGTTATTAGATTTGAATGACTAAAAAGACATCATGTCACCTTCTGTTCAATGTTGGGAGATCGGAGAACTTGAGGGAAAAGTCTGCACGATAAAAACACCAAGTTACCAGGAGCATAAACTTCTTTTTCACGTTCTCTGATGAAACAGCACAAGCCCCACAAATGCAGCAGTCTTTTCACGACGCTGGGATCATCGATTATCAGTGTGCTACAACACAAAATCAGACCCTTTCCCAATAACCTGGATGCAGTTTAAACGACCCTCCCAAATGGCTCCTTCGATAGCAACAGCAGTTTAATAATTAGGCTTTATGTCTCTTTGGACAAAATGACTCAACATGGACGCTCCCTTAAAGTCTAACAAACAAATTTGGTCTAACCCAGTTATGTCAATATGAAACAAAGACTTTATCTAGGATCTGGTTTAGCAGTTTTGTTCTGAAGAGATAAGTCCACATCATGATCAATGGGACCATAAAACTCCTGATGCAGCTTGTAACCCTTCCCCACGGGTTTTTTGAAATAAGATGAAGCTCAGCAACTTATTTAAAATAATATCATAGCATTACTTTAATTTATACTGTGATACATTCAGAATTCTTTCCAGGCTTATCTTCTTTTTGATCTACCCAATTAAAGCAGCCTCTCAACAATACGCCAAACCCTCTGTTTCTCGTACATTCTCCTCCTCCTTGGACATGAACAAAATCTGAAGAAACCACAAATTCCCCCTGGAGTTTGCTTTCTCCAATCTAACACTTCACAGCTCAACATTTCGCAGAACATCTACTGCTAAAAAGGGCCAAACCGTGACATCTTCACATTGATACCACACACGCTGCAACTACAGTCGGTGAGACTAATCGTGAAGAAAGTGTTGACTTTGGTACAGACACCAGAACCTAGCCCGGATTTTTGATGTCTATGAAATGCTCTTTTTGTCTCCTGTACAGGAACAGCACTGAATTTTTCATTTGTATGCATTCACTGAATAAAAGCATAAAAAATACTAACAGGATGCACTAAAAATTGTATGTAATGCCATCTTTTTTTTTTTTCAAGGAAAAAAACTTTCCTTACTTTGTGGACAGAGAGCAAAAACAGTGTTTGTCTAAGCTCTTCTGAAAGTTCAAAACGACACTTCATAATTGCAGTGCAGTTCAGCTCAAAGACAAAAGCGAAGAAAAGAAACTTCCCTACAATTCTTTATATAAACTTCCTTCTTGTACCAGTTGCATTTCTATTGCTGTTCCAGTTTGTCATAAACACAGTCACCTTGTAACCCTTTTTATCAAGCAATCTATGCACCACCTAAGAGTACACTACACTTCATCAGACAAGCTATAGGTTTACATTATACAAACATTCCAATTCTGCCTGCTCAGCGCAGGTTGTCAATAAATGCAAGCAATTGCAAAACAGCAATGTGTGTTTTTTTCCTTGAGAGAACACTGATACGAGCCTGCCAGTTCTGCAAAATAAACTCTTTGCAATCTCTGTAGCTAATCTGTCAACAAATTACTATTAAAGTCATACCTCCTAAAAGTTGAAAAGCATTCTGGATTAGACAAAAGATACCGAGTTATATACTCGCGGGGCAGTACTTGAAGCTAGGGTATCAAAGTGGATCTCGCTATTGATGTGGAGAGGTTTGCATTTCTGCCACCGAGCAACGCAGCATTTGGTGTCTTGCTGCTCTACATCAGAATTCAACTTGATAATCATCCCCTTTGTTCAGTTCTCATTCTTATTTCTCTAACAACATGAAGAACACTTTAATGAATAGTCCCAAGGATACAAATAAATCATAATAAATAATACTTTATAAACTGAAAAAAAGAGAACCGACTAGAACTGAGGTATCAAGCCTTCTATTTGAGCAGACATCAGAAACCACTGAAGCAACTAATGCTGTGATCATGTATGTTAAAAGGCAGCTCGTCCCCATGAGCCTGTGTTTATCACTCCCCGGTAGCACGTCACCCCCTCATTACAGGCTTTCTGCCCCAGCTTCCCTCACTCAGCCTGACTCGTGGCTGACTCTGACACCCACTCGGCACCTCCCAGAGGTTTTCCACAACGCCCGAGAGCCATCTGATGCTGCCTGGAGCCCTGTTCCCACGTTTTCAGCCCTGTCGCTTGGTCCTGGTGCCGTGGGAGCAAGCTGCTGAGCCCTGCTGCCTGACCCCATGCCAAATGCCCGTTTCTGGTCCCTTTATGGGAAGCCTGATGGCCCAGGTGACCATCATGACAATTCCAGGTTTTCCAGGCAGGTCACCAAACCCCTGCCCACCCCACCAAATTCGGACATGACCCATTCACTCCTGCAAGGTGCCGACCCTCGGGAGGTGCCAAAATACCATGGGAAAGCTCTTCCCTTTTAGACTGATTTCTCCTACACGTATCTCTGTTTATTCACCTGCACCACAGACACACTGTCCCAGAGAAGCCACTTGTATTGCTTTTGCTCTCTTTGAGAACTATCTTCGTGATTACAAACACAAACATCCATTTGAGCTACGTGTCGTTACATCTAGAAGAACTGGTCTCCACATTTGCTACTCCCAACTTAACAGTAGCTTTTAGAAGACCCAAAATACTGAAATAATTTAGCATCCCTCTGTTTTCTTGCATGGCAGACTCACCCTGAGATGACACAGGAGTAATACTTGTCCTCTGAGTCCTCCCTGCACTTAGAACAAGTGAGTTCACACCGCGTGCTGCTCCTTCCAACACAGGAACATCTGCGGTGCTCCACAGTTTTCCATGCTAAAATATTTACAAGTTTGTAAACCCATTAAAACTTCCTAAAAAATGTGAAGCATTTGTTTTCCTTTCTCAAAGTAACAAAGCTATTAGTCCTCATAAATTCATAAATTTACCAAAAAATGAGAACCAAAACTCAGCACAGATGCTTCAGACGAGCCACTGCGAGCCCACGTCCCAGCGCTCAGCCCCGCTCAGCCCTGGAGTACATCGCTACCCACAACAGCCGAGCTCGAACTACCCGCCGCTGATTTTTTTTTTCAGACAAAACAAGTGCCAGGTGGCAAAAAGAAAAGATTTGAATGAAATGCTCTTAAGAAATAGCTGTTTAATTCAGAACTCATTCATTTGTATTGAAGAAGCGTTCTGTGGAACGCATTCTGTTAAGTGACCTGAGAGCATATGTTGTATATGGAGAAACATCTAAACATTATGCTCCATGTTGTATGTGTATCTGTAAATGCTTGCATTAGCTGTCTGAAAACAACGGGTTTTTCTTCTTTTCAGCATTTAAAAATATTTTCCAAACACAAAGATTGATATTTTTATGCTGGCTCTGGTTACCCTTTTGTTGTCATCTTTTTTTTTTCAATAAGTGTTTGAAACTTTGCAATCAACTTGCTCTTTAAAAGATAACTCCATGGAAAAGTTAGTCATCGAAACCAATTAAGAGCAGAATTCAAACGCAGAACATAAAGGTCTTTTAAGCACTTGGAGGAAAGCGAGCTAAGCAAACACGTTTGTTGTGCTGGCAGAAGAGAAATAAACTGGGGGCGACACGCGGAGCCAACTGCAGGCAACCCTGCCCCAGCTGTGCCGGGCACCAGGGCAGGGCTGAGGACCCGTTAGGAAGGAATCTCTGCCCCTCTGTAACCAAATGGGCGGCTGGTGAATGCCACAACGGGGTGGAAGGCAGCGAGAGCCCTCTGGGTGGCTACGGAAAGCAGCTGGGAGCAGGAGGGACGCAGCAGAGGGCTGTGCCCTGCTGCTGGGCCGTGCCCCGCAGCGTGCCCGGGTGCTCCCTCGGCTCCTCTCTGCTCAGAGTGGGCAGGGAGCAGCGCTGCTGGAAAATTCCATAGTGCTCCTATGGAAAAGGCAGTGTAATTAACTCGTTTTGATATGAAGCCTTTTTTAAGGAGAGACCTTTGTGCTGAACATATTTTACTGTTCCAATCCTCTTCCACTGTCCTATATTAATCAAAGCTGTAACCCCTGTTGTCTTTGCACTACGAATCAGAATGTGCCCCTGGCGAAGAATGAGGGAAAAGTCAACAGGAATTAAGTTTCAGTGCAACTGTTTACTCAACTGTGGCCTGCAGTTATTGAAATTTTATCCGTGGTTTTGTGTGACTACTGCAGTAATGAATTCAGCATGGCTGTGATTTTCTCACTGATGGTATTCTCACTTCAAGTAAAAACCTGTAGGATGAAAATGATTGAAACAACCCAAATCTATGCATTTAGTATCATCCATGTTTCTGACTTGTTTAATTACAGCAGCTTTCTGTCTTAGGTTGGCAAACGGGGTCCCTGGCTCCTCCACAAGCCCGCAGTTTGCTTTGTTTTTGAGTGCAGGTTTTTCTTCTCCACAACAACCTGCTAAAAAGATCACTGTACACTTAGGGGAGCCTTAACCAGCTGCCAATCGCTTATTTAAAAGGTTTGAAGAATGCTTATTGCATTAGAGAAGTGAGGGGTAGGCCTAAGTGTATTCACGACAGCTCTCCTGCAGCCTTTGTTCCCAAACACGTTAATGATACATGCCCAGCACTCCAGTGTAAAATTTCCTGAGAGAGTTGCAAAATTTTATCAGAGGAAAGAAAAAGGACAAAATGTATTATACGGATAATTCACACTGGTGAACGTACTCACTTCCCAGAAAATACACTAATTACAATACAAAGGGAAAGGCTAAGGCACAATTTTGTTGCGATTCTTCTGAATTGGAGAGAGCCCTGACGCGCGCTTTATTTATTTATTTACTCCGAAGTTTTGCCACAGCAGATACCTCCACAGCGTTTCTCGCTAATAGGAAACATTCTGTTGATAGAGGTTGCTAGGTTATATTAAAAATTGTTGCAAAAACAAAACTGAGCATTAGTGTATTTTCCACCCAGTGACATATTTTGGAAACCAGTTATTTGTATACAGCGGTTCACCCAATCGCTGCCACCAGACTCAACACACTCAGGCCCTGATCTTTGGGTATTGCCAGGGAACGATTTAAAAAGAACTCTGGAAAAAAAGAAAGTCTAACATTTCTCTTTACATTGCGATCGCAATCCTCTACAGACAAAAAATGTACAGAATGTTGTAGGCAGGTCCTGAAAGCATCCTCTGACTGGCAAACGTGAAGGGTTTGGGGGTGGGGAGGGGGTTAAATGCTTCATGCTTTTTCTGGAAGTAGGAAAATTGTAATATGTCTTACAGTACCTGCTGTTGCTGAAGATGTGTTAAATCTGCAGCCCCAATTTCAACTGAAGGTGTCTCGCCGTTTGATCTCACTTCCCGTAGGCTGCACTCTAGTAAATGGTTGCCACCGCTCGCTCCATTCTGAATGGCTGAACCGTTACTTTTTGTCTCAGTCCCAGATTCTTGCATCATGACTCAAAAACCTGAAATAATTTAGGGGAGGGGAAAAAAAAGCAGCTGTTAAAACAGTTGCTGTATATAAGGAGACATGCCCTGTTTTAAATCCTGCCAAAACTGTAAACATTTGTCATTTCCCTTCATACGATTTATCTTTCATTAATGGTTCATGCTACTAGTTTATGTTTATTTATCTGTTGGTACAGCTATAATTTTAGTAAGTACGTTCTGTTCTAAATATAGTATTTTTTGCTCAACATCTTTTTTCCCTTAGAGAAAAAAAAATATTTTCAAATGAACACACAGAATCCATAATTAAATTTCTCTAGTTACATCTGGATGCTTTCCTTTGAAAGCCATGAGTCATTCTTTGCAACATGTGATGGACAACATCGAAAACTTCATATATAGTACGCAGGGACAGGTAGGGGAAGCAGAGCATTCAGCATTTTGGTTTCCATCCCCACTGTGATACTGCTGAATTAGTTCCTTTTACTACCATGAATCAATTTAGGCTGAGCCTGGGATGTGCTGGACACCATTGGTTCTCACTTCGAGCAAACTGCTTCAATAGCTCACAGAACTTGTGCTTTTGGCAAATTTATTGGATTTGGCCTGACTTTGGAGGCACTGTGGTGTTATGGTGAAAAGGCTCCTGAGCTATCTGTAGCAAGTTATCTGTGTACTGGGCTAAACATCATCTTCGCAGTCACAGCTCTGCACGGCCAGCCAGCAGGCTGTTCGTAACTCTTGGTGGGTGTTTGTCTGTGGATCTATGAAATGCTGTGCTCAGCAGTGGGTCTCAGACCCCACAATGAGAAGGAGGAGGAGGAGGAGGAGGAGGAGGACTGCCCAACTGCTTCCCCAAGATCTCTTGGGATTTCACGTTGTGTTTTTGTGAATGAACTGGCAGCACAAGACCCCAAGCAAAGCACATATGCCACTTTCCAGCTGCAAACCACTGCCTTTGAGATGTGCTGATGAGTTGTTTTATAGGTATTTCCACCTGCTATGCCCCAAGTTACCAGATTTACACATAATTAATCTGATCTGCTTCTGCCAGCCCACCCCTCCCTCCAATTCCAGCCCGGGGAGAGCTGTGCTGCGTGCTCTGAGCCCGGTGCCCGCTCAGCACCCACACGGGAGCCAAGCACCTCCATGCAGGGCCGTGCGCTTCAAAATTCAGCAGCTTCACACACCAGGAAGAACTGGGGGACTGCTTCAGGTCCATCCCTACCCCGATTCAGAAGGAAGCACAAAAATCCTTTCCAGGGTGTAAGGGAAAATGTCAGTCAGAAAGGGAGAGGCACACAATGCCTCTCTAATGGACACGTACCGGGGGAGAAGCCTTTCCCAGGGCTCCAGGGGAGCCCAGCGTGGCTGGAGGCAAGGCCTCGTCCTTCCAGCACAGGCGCCCACTGTCACCACGACGCGCTCCAGCCACACGCACAAAAACCAGGCCGCTTTTTCACTTGGTAGCTTCAGCCATTCATAACCATGATCCATCCGGCTGATAATCAAAATGTCATCACCGAGAAGCAGCTGACTAATGAGGGCTTTGTCAGCACCACCACGCTCCGGCCTCAGCTCTCCTCGCTGATTCACGGCCCGGGCGGGCAGGCCGCTCATTAGCGGGACCCCGCTCCAGTCATGAAGGGATCTATTCAGGCCGCCGGCCGCCCGAGAGCATGGATGGTGCTAGGACAGATTCAAATGTTCCGATTACATTTAAATAAATTTCAGCTGGGCTATGGAAGCCTCTTTCAATCTGTTTTGTGAAATCTTGGAATTATGCAAGGAGACAAAAGGGCTTGGGGCTCATTACAAAGCTTCTGTCAGCCCCCTTGTAAGAGCTCCAGAGATCTAAACTAACCTACGGCTTTCCCAACGCCACGAGTAAATGCTTTGGGGTTTTAGCATGATCCTGCTCTCACACAGACTGAGCACGGTGTGTTTTTCATTTTCGACACTATCAGGAAACCCGACAAGCACAGTGAGGTCTATGCAAGCATCTAGCATGCAAGGCTGGATTACGCACTGGGCAGCGACTGCGCCTCTTTTCACCAGAGATGACTCAAGAAATTGCTGCAACTCCTTCCCTTCCATCTAAATTTGAGGTCAAGCCCCAGCTGGAGGAAATGGAGCATTTCATTAATGTAACTCTGGACAAGGAGACCATGCAGGACTGCAGCAGCAGGTGAAACCCCGAGACTCATCTCTCGGCCTGCTGCGATGCCCAGCGGTGTGTCCCGTGCTGAGCAGGCCCTGGGGCAGGCCGCCCAGCTGAGAACGGGCACCCTAAAATGGCTGCAGGTACCTCCAAGGAGACACCACAGCGGAAAGAGATGGTAAAACCAACGTGCTCCAACAGTAAAAAGCACACTTCATTCTCAAACACTTCTAATGCAACAGATCGACTGGAGGCAAGAGCATGGATAAACTACTAAGGAGGGTAAGAGAGAGCAGCGACCAAAGCTCGGAGATGCCTTTGACAGCAGCAAGAAGAATGCACACCACCGAGGAGCAGATCTATCACTGCCTGATCAGGATTTGTTGGCTTGCCCTTCTGAGCAAAATATCTCCAGGACACAGAAACTAGTTCACAAACAAACTGGTCAAGAAATTATTTATTGCCTCGAGGACTGCAAAATGCTCCTGGAAAAAAACAACAGCAGCTATTGCTACAATTTTTCCAACCTATAGGACAGAGAGAAGGATGGATTATTTGCAGTATTCGGTAACAAAAAGATCACTGAGTTCCTGAGCACGTGTCCAGGCTCCCTTTTACATTTCCAAGCACCCCAAGCAGCTACCAGCAGAGCTGTGCGGGGTTGCCCTTGCGATGTTCCCAGCAGAACCAGTGCAACCAGCAGGGAACTGGAGCTAGAGGTGGAGTGTGCAACGGGAACATCAGGCAGTAAAATGAAAATTGTGATGATTTGGACTTCCAGGGCTTTGCCCACTCAAAGATTATTTTAAAAGCAGAAGCGAACATCTCTGAGCAAATTTTGATTTAAGAACACCCATTCATGGGCAGTCAACTTCAATATAACTTCAGCTGGACACCAATACAAAACAAATCCACTTTGCTAAAATGCCTCCAATAGAAAGCAGGATTTTCAAGGGAGAGAAGATAAAACTGTTTATTTCTTCCCTGTAGTCAAATGTGAGTTGACATAAATAATCACAGTTTGGTTTGATCATTAAGCGTCATGTCATGAAAATCAACCTGCGAGAGCTTTCTGCAAGAATGATTATTATTTGTCTTTTTGAGCACACCTAAATGAGCTGAGGTGATAGTACACTGAGGATGGCTGAGATAATTGTCTCTCTTCAGCGCAGAGGAGCAGGCCTTACAGAAGCCTATTAGTGAAGTCTGTCATTCAAAACTGTGAAAGAAAAAAGCAAAGCAGGGCTGACTTTATTGTGTTCTGTGGCAATCGAACCGAAGCTTTCTGTCGAGTACCACCAACATCGATTCTGGTCCGAATACAACCCTAGGTAAGCAGAACGGTACCAAAAAAGCTGCTGTGTATAATGATTTATTGTAGGAATACCGTACTCCACAAAAGCTTCCCTGACATACCAGACACCGCATCCCGACTCAAGAAATGCAATGGCAGAAGAGCACGTCCGCCTTGCACGTCCTACCAAGCAGAATGACTCTCATATCAATTCTGCAAAGGAAAATGTATTTTAACAGCTTAAAATAGATGGGTTCTTATCACTCTAAGTATCTTTTTTTTTTTTTTCATAAAAATTCTACACTATTTCATGTTAGGGGTGGATACAGAACGACTCTTCAGATTATTAAAGGTGACACAAGATGCTTTTCCCCTAAGAAGGGCCCAAAGATAAGCTGCAACATGAACAACAAACTTCCACAGCTGCCCTTGTAGAATTGCAACCTGAAATCCAGGAGCTTGTATTAAACAAACTGTTCATATATGACTTAGTATCAGCTTCATTTAAAAATCTCACAACAGAGATCGATTTTTCAAGATTCTGGACTTAACCTGCACAAAACCTCTTCTAGTTTTGATGTACAGCCAACTACAAAGCCCAAACCATATGGTTTGGCTCATCTCTTTGCTTAATATGTTATGTTCAAGGTAAGGGGGTAAAATTTCAATGGAGTGGAATCAAACTGATGCACACTGTCAATAGGAGGACAACAGCTCATTGTCTTCCAGATGACTTGGAGACAGCTGATTTCTTAAGGGCATGGTCAAAATTGAAAAAACACAGGTCGGATGTGAACTTTGGCTGAATGAAAAGGATCTTTCTGAGGACTCTGGAGTCAGTGTTTTGAACTAAAAAGATACAACCTGAAGGAATTCTCATTTTGAAAACGTTCTGTGCCAATCCATTTTTTAAAAAGTCCTTAACATCACTAAGTCCAGATGCTGCAGATACACATCTCTTAGCTCCACCGGCCTAGCGAGATGAGCAAGGTTAAGCACGGAGATTAGCAGGCCGGAGGTGGGCACTGAAGTGTGCAATTTCTGCAATTCTGCTACCGGTGGAGTTTCTAAAGACCTAGCAGCATTGTTTAATGTCAGCACGAGGGAGGATTTTCTCTCTGATGCACCCGTCAGAATAAGGACCCGCTGCAAACACGAAAGAGTAAGGGACAGCCACCCAGACCTGGTGGGATGCCCTCCCATACATAGAGGCATCTGGTGAGATGTTTTTAAGACTCCTGAATAAGTTCCAGTCCGCACTTCTAAGAACCTCATCACCTTAAAAAAAAACTATCCCTGGGGTCTTCTGGGCCTTAAAATCCTTCTTTAAATATGATTCCAGACTCGACCTGGGCTACAACTGGAAAGTCACTAGCAAGGCTGATGATTTTATTTTGGCGACTAGTATCTGGAGGTTTTTACAAATACATACGTGCACATAAAGATCTTTCAACATTTCTGTCCCCTGGGAACAATGCAAGAGCAAAAACGTTGTCATAATACATCCCCTCTTTGTCACATTTGTGAAAGATTTTAAGCTAACAAAAAGTTCAGCCTTTATTCCAGGGCAGTTAATTAAGGTTGACCAAGTCAGGCAGAAGTAAATTAACTTGGCTGATCAATTATTTATATGAAGCAGAATAAATGCCCTTAAAGAACTTGGCCCAGCCATGAAAGCATGTGTAAATTAAACTAAACACAGATTTATAAAATATCTTTCTACTTGTATGGATAGAAGAGTAATGGTAAAATCAGCTTTAAGTAAGTGATCAAATGACAAGTTCTAGCCCTAAATTCTCTAGCAGGCACGCCATCCACACAGGCATCATTCATACGTAAATATTTTACCTATTTGTTGCAAGCAGCTCCCCAAAGCAAGCTCAGGACCAACTTTTGAGCGCTTCTCCGCATGACTATGAAAAACAGAACAACGTTTGGAAGCGCTTCACAGCAATGCAGCGCTGCGAGGCAGGATTTTGCCTCTTGAAAACTAACACGCTCCAGAGGGCGAACGGCAAGACAACACAAAAGCACGAGCAGAGAGCTGCTTCTTACCAACAGCACAGGTACAAAAGCAACGTGAAGGCAGCGGGGCGCTCCCAGCTCTGCCCGTCACCAGCACCGAGGACCACGAGGGCTTTCCCAGCACTGAACTCACAGCTGGACCCTTTTAGTGCCGGTACCTCTGGAGCAAGTGGCTGGCCAGGGAAAGCGCCTCAGGCTCCTCATCCTGCCACCAGTCCCGAGTGTTTCCAGGAACATGCTCCGACGGTCTACAGCAGACGCCGAAACCCCCATTTAGTCCGGCTGACAGCCTGTCCCGAGGCCGGCCAGCAGCACCGTCCCGCCAGCCATGAGTTCGGTCAAACAAAAAGGATTCACTAGTGGAAATTAAAAGCCTTGTGTAAGGTAAGGCTTTGATCTACCGTGGGGGAAGGCGTACAGATGTTCAGCTGCTCATTTACTAAATTACACCATGTCACAATTAACTGTGAATCAGCCAGCTTCACATGAGCAGCTCGAGGGCTGCCACCACGCTAAATACAGAAATAATGCTGGGGAGGGGAGTCCAAACTAGCCAGGTGGACCAGATGACTTCTCTCTGCCTGCGTCTGCGGTTAGCACGACTATTAGAAAGAGCCATCCTGACATATGGCACGGTTTAAGTAAATCAGATCACCCTGAACTCACCAGCCTTTCTCAACTTACAAACCCCTCAGCTCTCGTCGTTGCAGATGGGTGCATACCCATCATGCTTTTAGAGTTTTCAGTAGCCGTCATTTATCCTGCTGACAGGGTGTATTTTAGGTATAATTATGTACTAACTAACTATAGATCAACTGTCAGTACATTAGGGTACTTTTGGGATAAAACTTCATGCTTACCCCTTTGAAGGCCACTCGCCTACACGCTACTGGTGGTTGCTGAATTGTGCAGGAGTACGAGAAGGGAGAACTGGTTGCAAAGAGCAATTAAAGATGATCTTTAGGAACCAACCAAAATAGTACGGCACAGAACGAGTCAGACTGCTGTCCTGAAAAGCGATGCTGAGTCACATCTGACAGCCGCGCTTCTTCCAGGAGAGGCAAACCTGGAGCAAGGGAAGGGAGGAACGCGCACGGGAAGTGCGGGAAGAGGAAACAAAGAGACGGCGACAGATACGAGGTGAAATCCTTTGATATTTCCTCAGCTTAAAGAGGTAATTCAGTGCATAAAGACGGATCCTTGAAATTTCAAAGGATGAAACTCACACAACAAAGATTGTCAAGAGTGCTATTTTCTAGGATTAGAACAAAAATGTGTTGGGATTTGCTATATGATCCTACATGGCTGAGCACGACTGTATACTTGCTGTTATGCAAGCACCATCTTCCAATACAGAATTTTCATAATTATAACAGAAAGGCGTAAATTTTCTAATGCATGGCAGTTCAAAAAGTAATCAAGAGAATGAGCCTGAGGGCTATTTTAATGTATGCAAAGCTAGTGACCCACAGTAAATGGGAGGTAGGCTTCAATGAATGCAAAGTAATGCACACATACTAAAGACCTGGTCTGATGAGGGACGGCTAAAATTAACACCCAATTAATTTCCGAATTGACAAACAAATGAAACCCATAAATCTAGTTTCTCATTAATTTTCTTGTGGTATAATTTAAAGCAGTAATATGAGGGCAAAAACTGAGCATTATCCATCATAAATATCAAAAAAGATAGCACTGTAACACCATAAATTATGCATATTACCTGTTGTTAAAAATGATTAATGTATTATCAACTTTATCGCGCACTGTATATGTCTAGACGTATCTAAAAGCTGAAATTTCATTTAGTGCTTAGGAAATAAAGGGTCCGGCAGAAACGGGATTATCCGCAGCACGGCCTCGGGTTCGTGCTCCCATCTGGGGCTGCGAGGGGCGGCGCTGGACTCGTCCCCGGCCTCGGGTCGGCTGAGCCCGTGGTGGAGGCGATGCGCCGAGCCTCCCCGGGGAAGAGGAGCAAATCACACTGCTCCCGGAGCAGCCCCAAGAGCCCATCCACGGCGTGGGCCTGGCACCCGGCTGCTCCCCGTCCCCGCACAGGGCAAGCGCTGCCTGGTGATGCTGAGCCACGGGGAGGGCAGAGAGGGAAGAACTGAACAAGGAGGGGGAAATGTGAAGAGTTCTGTAACTAAATCCAGTGGGTGAGCAGCTGGGGCTTTCTAGAAGTGCTTCAGCACATCACCTTGGCCAACGGGAGAAGGATGCGGGTTGCCTGACCTCCTGCCTGCGGCCTCACCAGTAGAAAGCTGAATTTCTGCCTACCTCAACCCATAGCAGGGCTTCTGTCCCACTTTCCACCCTGCAGTCTCCTGAGGAGCAGCTCTACCTACGGCTGCCTATCTGCAGCCTGCCACAACTTTTTTATTTATTTCTTTATTTATGTTAACCGTACACAGCATCACTGCCTTGTTCACCATTTGTGTGTGTGGCTCACTTCAGGGCCACGGGAACCTGAAATCACTTAGAGGCAGCTCAGTGAAAGGCTGACTGATGCTCTGCAGGAGCTGAAATTTAAGACAGCCGTGGTTAGAAGGGAAGGACAGGCAGGAGCCTAAGCCCAGTTGTGCCACGCTGGCTTATTGTGAAATCATGGCCAAACAACTTAGAGGAGCTCTCACTGCTGGTATCCCTGAGATTATCAGTGCTGCTGTGGGTGTTGCTGACCACAACCAGGAAGAACAGAGAACAAGAAAATCCAAGGAAAATTAATTGAAATGGACATCACAAGGTTGCCACTGGTTCTCTTTTCAGAGAGTTAGAGCTGGTCCCCATGAAATACTCGTGCACCAAATCACACCGAACTGCAAGACAAAAGGCCTCACTTCTTTGCTTCGGGTAGGTGATCTGTAGCCTGCTTGTTGGGACTGGATACAAAAGCCATAAAACTCCATCCTACCCTTACCTGCCAAATACAGCCCACGACGACTGCCAAGCTTTCTCTCCCCGCTCACATAACCCAACATTTGTTGGAGACCCGAGCGTCAGGCAGAGGAGGCGGACAGCTCTGCTTTCCCTGCCTGAGCATCTTGCGTTCCCCCTTCTTTTAACACATCCACGGGGAAGTCGCTCCCAGTCTCACCTTGGATAAACAAATCCCCTTTGTGAAGCTAGCTCTCCATCAATCCACACCTCTCAGCCTGACAGCTATTGAGATCCACAAAGCTCACGCCACGGCTGCGGCGAGGCTCTCGAGCTGGGCCATTTCCAGGCGAGTGGCGAGGAGGATGCAGCGTTTACATCCCGCCACCGGCCGAGTGAGGTTCCTTCCTCTCTCCCGGGGAGAGCTGTCTTCCAGCCACGAGCTTGACCGAAACCGCCCTTCCCACTGCTGGGACCATCGTTTATTTGGCAGGGAAGGAACGGCGAGCAGCAAACCACCCAACCCAGCCCAAAACCATGCCTCGTTGTGCTCTGCGACGGCCACCATGAGGCTGGGACACGGCAGTGTGGGCGTTAGAGGAAAGCCCCTCGCCGGAGAGGGGCACGGCACCGCTGCACGTCCCTCGGGAGGCACCCACCTGCGGGGTCTAGGTGAAGAGAGGAACAGAAACGCAGCCGCTCTCACGGCCCGGGGCCCCTCTGTTTGCGTGCACGCCGCTCGGCACCCACAACGTGTGCTCCCAGTCCCTCTCCCGGCAAAGAAGGCGACCAGAATACCCAACTTACTGGAAGGCCAGAGCTGCATTTAATAAACACGTTGGCGTGGCAGCACGGAGATGGCAGCAGCACTGCTTCACCACGACGACACCAACCCTTGCGAGACTGAGTGCTGGCGGCACGTTAACGAGGAGCCCACCCCCCCGGCGCAGCTCCAACAAAGCGTTTCTAAACCGTCTACCGGCCTCCAGAAGTCAGAAACCACCCCGAAGCCAGGTGCAAGTCCTCAGCACTTGTGCACGACGCCGTTCTCACTTCACTATTTTCCCCCAGACGCAGGCAGCCAGGCCGGCTGCTTAATGCCCGCGGGCACAGCCACGGCTTCAGGCACCCACCTCCCGGCAGCCAAAACAGGCCTGGAGCACTGGGGTGAGGCAGGGAAAGCAGGACGTCACATTTCTATCCAGATTTTGTTCCTCACCTTTCCAAGGGATGAGAAAGCCAAATATTTAATTGCTTCCTTCAGAAGCTTTTTATACACGTATATTCAAGATATTTTAATTGATAATTCCTACATAAAGGCGCAGGCACCACCTTCATACAAAAAGAGTTAACATTTCCTTCTCAAGGTCACTCTAGGAGGGTTTACTCCCTCTGTGTGCGACGCCCTAACAATTTACTGTACGTGCTAACAGGTCCTGCCTGGCATTCGAAATCCAGAAACAATAACAAACAATAATTTTGAAAAACAAAGATGGTGTGAGTGACTTTTCTTGCTCATTTGCAAAACAACCCAAAAGCAACAACTACCAGGAGGGTGCTCTCTAATTAGGACTCTCAGAAAGCAGAGAGCAAATAGCCAGCATACAGAAATTAGCAGATGTAAATGCTGCTTTCCAGTTATAAATAGGATACAGCAGCTCAGGCACCTCCCTTGCAGGAGAAGGAATGGCAGAGAGCATTTGTAACTTGGGTACCTTCTCTCCGTTCAGATGGCTCTGCTCTTACACCAGAGATTTTGCTCAGATCTCAGAAATAAAAGTGAAAGCTTCGCCTTTTCAGACTTCATCGATTACAATCGGACAGGAGCAAGGAGGGAAACCAAAACAGCCCCGACCCAATGCTGCACAGAACTCGAAGGCCGTTCTTCTGGGGCGATTACCTGGTTCAGAGCCCTATACCTTTGTCCTAGACCTTCTAACTCCTTGTTTGCTCCGTACAGGATTTTCTAGCCATCAGCCGCCTATCGCTGTGCTAGTCGTCTTGCAGGAGTGCTCTCTCCCTTCTGAAAAAAGCAAACAACTGGATAGATATCATTACACTAAGGAAATCTCTTGGAAAAACCAAACAACTTGCTAATCTTTCTAGCCCCTTCACCCAAGTTAAAGATAAGCAAAGCAAACCAAAGTGAGTTTCAGCCACATTCCAGGGACAAGCTCCCCTTTTTCTCCTTTATCAAAATCCCAGCATTTAAAGGTTTTTTTCCAGACCTTGCAGGATAAACTGCTGCTCACACCCGCAAACAAAGCAATATTTGTTTAATAACTGATTGCTGCCATGGGTACAGTAAACAAGGGGCCCAGCATTTGTGTTTATGAACAAACACATCATCTTGCAAGAGCAATTTAACATTAACCAGGTGGAATAATCAACAGATTTCATAGGTGACACTCGGGGCAGGACTAATGTAAACAGAGCAGGGAGGAGAAAGGGGCCACTCTTAGGGAATCAAGGTTGAGGCAAATGCATTACAGAGTAAACAGCTGGGAAGAACTCAAGACAAACAAATAGTCATTCTTCTGACATTTCGAGCAGCAGAAAGGTTGTACGTTACATACATCAGCTGCTGACCACCATGAAATCCAACCAGTTGGGGACCAGGCCTCCTTGTTTACACAGTGCCATGTTTGCTTATAAACAACAATTTGCTGTTACCAACCTCGCATTACTCATTGCATAAACCAGCAGATCAAGTGAGATCCTGTTAACTCTTCTGTGGATTGAGGGGTTTTTTTCCCCCTTAAACAACAACAAACAAAAAGCCTTTGCAGTCTTTCTTTGCAACCTCAGGACAACAGGCAACAGAGGAAAACACAGGGCCGTGCATCTGCTAGATAAAGGGCAGAGAAAGGAGCTGAAATCACTTGAAAGTGGTTCACAGAACAAGCTTTACCGGCCAAACCACTGATGTGGAAGATCTATTTACATTAAGAAAAAAAAAAAAATCAGCAACTGCATAAGGTGGGATGCAAAATGTTCAGTTTCTCCCCTAAAACAAACAAGCACAACGCTGCCTCTCCGCACAGCTTCATCCCTCCCGGCATGGCCGGCTGGTTTCATGCACACACGCCCATGCACAAGGCACGGTTCCTCCTTCTCTGGCCCGTCCTCAGCCCTCTTCCTTCTGCCTCCTGCCTCCAGCCTCCGATCTCTGGAGACCTCCCCTGCTCCTCTGCAGTGACCCAGGTGGTGCCAGAAGCCCCTCCGAAGCCCCTCTCTCTCCTCCGAAGTCTTCATCTCACACCAGAAAGCCCTGGCCTTCAGCTACCCCTTGGCATCCCTCTCTCAGCACCACTGCCCTGTGCCATCCCTCCTGGCGGTGCCCTCCTGAAGCCCCCGAGGTTTCCCACCTCTCCCTTCCCGTCTCTCGCCCCCAAACCCCTCAGAAGATGCCCATTGCTACCCTCCTGCAGGGAGGTTTCTGGAACTGCTCTATCTTGAACGTGGATTTCGGGCAAGATCTGAAGCAGAGGGAGAGAAGATGGATGGTCCCAGCGGCAGGGGTTAATCCAGGGCTCTGGGTTACATTCCTGCCCTGACACCATCCCTGCTGTGACCTCCAGAAGCCTCTTCATCCCTCCCGTAGGTAAAATAAGCCCTTGAAGACATCGCACTGGGTGGATGGGGATAGAGGATGCAGTTGTGGTCTGCACTACAGGTCCTTTTTGCCCCCAAATGCCCCAAATCCTGCCCGGTGTCCCCGGTGCCTCGCGAGGAGCGCCAGCGCTGCCACCAAGCAGCAAAATTCACCCCAGGAAGCAGCCAAGGTCACAGCTGCCCGGGCACTCATCTCCTCTCCCTCATCATTTCATCTGCAAACAGCACGGTGGCGAGGAGCCTCCTCCCTCATCATTTTTTCACAAGTTTGAGAATATTTGGTACTTTTCTTCACAGCACAATCCTGGGCATCTGCGGCTGGCCAAGACACTCCGCTTCCTTTTTTTTTTTTAACAGAAAACATTTAGCCTTTTGTTGTTAAAAAAAAAAAAAAAAAGCTCGCTCAAAAGCATGAAATGAGTACAACCCCCTAATAAGGCAGGTATTTAAATGAAACCCGAAAGCAGCATTGTGGAGGCAACCTCCTATTTTTCCGTACATCAGGCTGACAGCATAATAGCGGGCAGGATGAAAGGTGGGACTCGAGCACGGAGTTGGCGGCCGCGCACCAGGAAAACAGAAGTGCTGCCCCATTTCCTGTGCTTCAGCAGAATATTTCTGATGTCTGGGGCTGCCGGGGACTTAACTCGGAATTAATGATTACACACAATGCCGTCCTTTCTCCCCGCCCTGCAGGACGGCGAGGGCCAGCCTCAGCGAACGGCTGTGGGCAGGCAGGCACGGGTCACGGGGGATTTAGCTGTTTCACAGCGGCTTCAGAAATTTCGACACCGCAACCTGAAGGCTTCTGAAAACATCAAGCTCCGCATGGCAGTCGTGCTATTTCCCTGCGCGACACTGCTGCTCTCACCTCGGCTGCGCTGCCTGCTCCGCGCTCCTTTTCCAGCACGTAAAATCACAGTTTGTTCAGTACAAAGTAACTACGGGATGATAAAAACTATAAGCATATCATTCAAATGCTTTATTGGTCAAATAGATGGATGCTTTTATTAGTCCAACCTTTTTTGTAATGGAGTGCCACTGATGACCCAGTGTTAGCCTCATTCCCTGCTATTAATCACACTTCTAAGAGCTCATTTTGCTTTAAAATCTTAAGAAATTGCTATAATTTAAAGACATGGTGTCTACATAATGGGAAATGCTTCACAGATTGTATCATTTCATATCACACAGAATTTTTATGGCAATGCTGACCACGCTACCAAGGTATAACGAAACTTGAATAAAATCTATTTTATGAAGAAAAGCTAAACGTAAACTTACTTTTCTATTTGTGGTTTGCCACATCCATAATGTTTTAATCACAGCCTTTTGGGAGCTGCAGCATTGAACTGCATGTGGCTTACATAGATTAACACCAAAAAAACACTCCCTGAACAAATATAAACAGAACAAAACAAAATTAAATGAAAATTAAATAAAAGAAAAGGACAGACCATGAGAGAAAGTCTTGCTCAGGCTGTGCTCAAACAATTTAACACAAGGGATTTATTCATTCACCGACTCTATTATCTCTTTCTTTTCTACACAGGGAAAACAGACGATGTTTACTGTGAAAAAAAAACTTTTATGACAAAGTGGAAGCATCTAAAGAATTTACCTAGACTGCGAATTAAACTAATATAATGATGGTCTTAACCCATATTATTAAAATGTACTTCGCACAATGTTTCGACAGTGTTGACTGCTGCAGGAGGGAAAACACACTTAAGACAATTTCAGCCAAATGCAAAAGCAGAAGCCTTCCATTTTCCAAATGTAAAGTAAAAAGCATCTTTAACCATCTTCTTAGGAAAGAAAATGCAGGGCAATTATGTTACATGGCGAACGCAGGAGAGTGTTCTTTGCTCAGTTCTCTAACAAGGTATTAGTACCTCCTGGCCTGAGGAACACTACGTGTAAATCACATCATATTCAGAGCGTCTGCGTTAATTATAATAGGAGCTGGAGAGAAACGGTAACTTTCCAGGTTGTTGCTAAGGATTAGCCCTTGTTTACAATTCTGTATTTATAGAACAAGAAAAATTTGTCAAATGAAGGGCAAAGAGGAATGCAGGAACACAAATTTAGCTTTGATTTCAAAACAAATCAGATCTTGCAAGCGTTCCCTGAAAAGAAAACCACAGTTTTTAATGTGAAGATGCAAATGAGCCTCAGAATATAAAAATGTTTTATAATTCTGTGCATTCAACACTACTAGATGTTATTTAAAGCATTTATGTTAACGTTTCTCATACTCACGGAGCAAGTCCAAGATGCTGCACACAGCATCTATTTAAAACGGCTCGCGTTTCTGGGGGGCACTGGGGAGCCGAGGAGCCTGCAGCAGGAGGCAGCAGTCGCAGGGGGTCGGGGACAGCTCCTAGGGGGTTCGAGACAGCGTGCCAGGAGGGACAAGCCCTCAGCGGGCTTCAGGCTGGCTGCATGGAGGTGGGCATCTCCGTCCAGAGGGCAGCTCATGAATCCCAAACCCTGTGGAGCAGACGAGCTGGCTTCCCCGAACGCTGCACATCGGGCGGAGGGAATGGGATGCGAACGAGCCACCTGTTAAGGAGGGCACTCAGGAACCCCGGTACAGACGACAGAAAGGGCCGGAGGGTCCGCCGTGCACAACGTGGGGTTTCTGGAGGGCGCCGCGAGGAGAGGTGGCCCCAAAATCCCCGGGTAGGGTCCCAGGCAGCAGTGCCGAAGCCCCGCGGGGACCTGCAGGTCTCAGGCACCTTGGCAGAACTGGCTGGGGAAGTTTACGCCGCTCTGCCACCAGGCTGAGGCTAAAGAAAACACTTCGGCCTCCAGCACTTTCGTTTCTTTTTGCAAACAAGGGCACACCCACTACAATTAAGTTGCAAAACTCTTTTCATTAGGGCTCCTTGTTTTCACACACTCAAAGCCTTCTAAGACCTGCAGTCCCTCCCATGCACCCATCGGTGTGTGTTGGGGGGGAAACTGAGCAGAAGCTCTTTAGTGGTTTCGGTTTATAGAGAAGCAAATGGAAAAATGCTTTTTTTTTCATTAAAAAAAAAAAGTAACCACGAACATCTGAGCAGGGTGACTTGCAAGAACTCTGAGCACCTACAACTGAGAGCATCTAAGCCCTCTCGAGGATCAGGCCCACAACACAGCACGAAAAATGCGCTTGGCTCGGGTTTTGGGGCTGTCAGGTTGCGGCTAGGACACGAGGCAGAAGGGAAGGGATCAGCCAGAATGGAACAAGTAGGACAGAATTGCTTTTCCTGCCCAGTTTTGCCTCGTTGCTTCCTTCCCAGGAACAGCTCCGGCCTGGGTCCAGAGCGAGGATCCCATCCCCGCAGATTTCCGTGCAGGAGACACGTACATCGCGCACGCGTTTCCCAGCAGCCACATGCTCGGCGGTGACACACATGGATCCCGAGCACCCAAAAATACAGTTGGGCCTCATCACACTGGCCCAACAGAGAGAAAAAAGCGTGAATTTTTTTTCCACCTCAAAATTTCATCCTGTGCCTGAGAAAACTCCCTAAAAAAGCTCTGTCGAAACCGATTTTGTTTCTACTCACCAAAAAAAGCACATATGCCTACTTTTGAGTCAGGATGCAGGAAGCCAAGCTCTTAATCCCTCTTCTGCCTCCACCCGGGGCTGAAGAGCTTCACCCCAGCTCTGAGCCGCTCTCAGGGAGGGCCAGGACAGGGAGAGGTGGCAGAGAGAGGCAACCAGGGACCGGTCACCAAACGCACCTCTGCAGTTTGCTTACGCCTACAGGTGCCCATACCTTGCCCACGCACGATGCCAGCAGGACAGGGGCCTCCCAGCAGCCAGCACAAACCACTCCGCAGGGCCCTCAGCCACAAGAACCCTGGCAGAGGTTGCTCTGGGCTCATGGCACGGCCTTCCTGGGCCGTGAACCCAGCAGCAGGGAGCAGAGCCCTTCCCAGCCGCGTCCTTGCCGTCCGCTGGGAGCCGCGGGGACGCGCTCAGCACCCGCAGCCTGCGGCCGTCGCCATCCCCGTGCAGGTGCACGGTCCCGCAGATGTGCTGGCTCCTGAGCGCCTGCGGCTTCCTGCTCCCAGGGCTCGTGGAAGAGGAGGATCCGCTGTGTTTACTCTCTCCTCGAGGCGAGAGGATTCAATGTCAGGATGTGCAGCAAGAGGGTAATTCGCACCCCGAACTCGATGGTGCGATGCCGCAGCCGCAGCCTGCGTGATCTCCTCCTTTGGATTAAAGCTGTTTGCACAAGTCAGAGCAGAACAAGAAGAGGAACAAAACATACAGTGTATTTTGTTCTGTGCTGCAGCCACATATTTCAACTGCCTCAGACGAATTCTTAGAGTAAACACAGCTTTAAAAGAAAATAGCTAGAATAAAGAGCTTCTGGAAAGTTCCTCCTGATTATGCATGCAAGAATTCTGCTACTGCTTCCTCCCATCATCTGAAAAATAAACCAAGCACCCAACTTCTACAACTATCCGCGGAAGTGCTATTTTTCTGCAACACGTTACAACCCTATCTGAGGTCTGCGAGTTGTAATGAATGCATCTTGTTTTGTAAAATACACAGAGGAGCTCAATTAAATGAACAACTGTAAAGGAAATAGAGCTGATAAAGGAATTAATGCTCTCGGCGCCAGATCATAACACAACATCTAGGATAACAAAACCGTGTCAAACATGCAACCGCTGAAGACTTGGAAAAAAAATAAGAAGTTCCATCCTAAAATAGTTTAAAGCGTGTCAAATTAAGACGTGCAGAACTTAGAGAGGGGAGAGGGGAGCAGGGGCAGCAGCAGGGGTCCCACTGATCGCACGGCCGCACCCCAGCACCCCACCAGCACGCCCCGACCTCCCAGCAGCCGTGCGGACACCCGCAGGGTTTCCTACCCAGCGCCGAGTCCAGCCAGAGCTGAGTGCTGCTGCCGAACAGCCCCGGGCACCCCACGTTACGGAGGAGACCACAGGAGATGGATTCGAGCCCCGGCGATGCTAGGAAGAAGCCTTTAGGATTTACACGCCATCACCTGCTCGGCTGAGCGGTGTTTTCCCCGCGCTCCCTTTTCATTGCGCAACTGTTTTCCGAAGGCAAAGCAAACCCCGTCCCCCACGCGGCCCCGCCAAGGTAGGGTTCTGGAATTCTTTCACTCCTCGCAGTTTGCATCCCCGTCTCCTTTTTTCCCTGCCATTTGCCTGTGCCTCGCTCTCTCCGGCTGCCCACACGCTGGAAGCGAGCCGCCGGCCGCGGTGCCTGCTCAGGCTGTCTGCACACACGACACCAGTGGGAGTGCGGAGTAGAGCTCAGCCGGAAGGGAGAAATTTAGGGTTCTGCACAACCTCGCACCTCGGCTTTTCTCCTTCGCAGTTGGCGTGTGAACTTGTAACTCGGAAATTTCAAGTTCCCACCGATCTTCTGGCAACCCGAACGCAATTTTCAGGAAAACATAGTATGCGGCTTCTGGCACGCGAAGCTACGTGCTGAGACTTTTCAGACACAACATGCAAAGGTGATGCTCTCGCAAGCCTTTAAGGGCTTCCTGGATTAAACACGGGCTTGGAAGCCGGGAGCACAAGATTCCGACTCTGACAAGCAGTAATGAAAATCTGTGTTCAAACAGCTCCGCAGGCACGTCCGCAACGGGCGCAGGACCTGCACAGGGAGCAGCTGGGGCTCGGAGACATCGCCATGCACACCCCGATGCGCGCCATGCAGCGAGCCGGGCACCCAGAGTCAGCTGCAGCAGTCCCACTCGTGTACTTCTTACTTAAAAGGCAAGGCTATAGGCGCTTTTTGGCAGCATCGAACGTTAGTATACTCGGGGGAGAGGAGGGAGGAAAATACTTCAAATTACAGAGATGCTAATCTCCCACTTTTGATGTGCCCAGCCATTAGTCAAGTTGCTCCGGCAAAGCATCTGGGCTGAGCCAGGGGCAGCGCGAGGGGCCCCGCTCCGGCCGCAGCCTCCCCACGCCAAGGCAGCGACCAACGCTCGCCTCCTGCTCCCCATGGCCTGTCCTCACCTTTGGTGAAGGCAGCCCGCATCCCTTCCTCCCCTCACTGTGTGGGTTTAGCCTGGAG